>NC_059271.1:6240000-6270000 GCF_017591435.1 Portunus trituberculatus | reverse complement strand
TTCTCTAACCAACCCAATTCATGAAATGTGAGTATGATTTCATGATTATTGAGGAATTGGAGTTCATTTCATGTTAGGGTATTTACATTCATGAAATTCATTTAAATGTAATATATATATATATATATATATATATATATATATATATATATATATATATATATATATATATATATATATATATATATATATACATATATATATATATATATATACACATATATATATATATATATATATATATATATATATATATATATATATATATATACATATATATACATATATAATAATACATATATACATAATATATATATATATATGCAATATATATATATATATACATATATATATATATATATATATACACATAAATATATATATACACACAAATACATATATACATACATATATATACATACACACACATACATATATATGTATATATGTGTACATACACACATACATATATGTATATTATTTACACATATACATATACACATATATATATATATACATATATATATATATATTACACACACATATATATATATATACACATATATATATATATATACATATATATATATATATATATATATATATATATATATATATATATATATATATATATATATATATATATATATATATATATATATATATATATATATATATATATATATATATATATATATATATATATATATATATATATATATATATATACATATAAATATATATATATATATATATATATATATATATATATATATATATATATTTCATAGAGATAAATAGATACATAGATAGATAGAGTTTGAAGAAATGTCACAGTAAAACCATTTCAGCTTGTGTCGTTTTGGGACACATGCATTTCCATATTCAAACACTTTACAAACATGTGTGCAAGTGAGTGTAGGAACGCACATCCTCCTACTGAGAAATCCTCAGAACAAGAGAGGTCCTGGATGAGAGATTTGCCCTTATAAAACCAAGCTTTTGATTTTTAGAAGAGAAGAAAAAAGTTTTTTGTCATATAAACTAATAAGAAATTGTAAAATAAACAATAGTGTTAATTACGCTTGTCGAATGAATTGGTAATTTGAGGAGAAAACCTATTGCACCAAGAGGAAAGTGGTGGAGTTTCAGAAATCACAATAAAAAGGTAAGTAACCTCTCATTTATCAATAATCGCTTTATTTGTCATTGATCTCCTACATGCAAGTGAAGTCTTATGCACCTAAGAGATCGCATTGCTTATTATTCACTTGTGAAAATTGTAAAAGATTGAAAATGTGTTTATTTCCATTAATTAACATAAGCTAATGTGAATCAGCTGGGGTGATCATCCCTGCTGAGTTATTTTGGAGGGTTTCTCAAAATAAACAGAGGAGAAGATAGAAAAAGAGACAAATGGAAACTGGTTGTCTTTCTCTTCCTGGCTGACCAGATGTGCTTTGCAGAGCTGGGCAAGAGCTCTTAAAATTACGATCCGCTACTCCGCTTTTTCAGGCCAGACCCTTCCGCTATCGTTCATCCCTTAATTTTTGGGGAGTTACCGAAGCGCTCGCACCTTCACTTCCGCTCAAGCTTCCGCTCTCCGTTCGCACTTCCACTCTCTGCTCTCACCTACACTTTCCGCTCCCACTTGCAGTCCCGCTCTCCGCTCCCACCATGCACCTGCGCTCAAGCTTGCGTTCCCCACTCGCATTTCCCGTTTGCATTTGCGTTTTCTTTGCTATATATATATATATATATATATATATATATATATATATATATATATATATATATATATATATATATATATATATATAGTCCCATTCATCCACATACTAGTAGTAAAAGAAATACATTAATAATATGATAATAATATTGATGATAACAATAATAATGCCACAGGGCTTTGTTTTAGGGCCATTATTATTTCTAATATATATAAACGACTTGAATAGTGGAATTACTAGTGACATTTGTAAATTAACAGACGACACAAAAATAGGTAGATTAATTAGGTCCGATTCGGATGCCATGGCCTTGCAGGCAGACTTGGATAAGATGAAAGAATGGACAGATAGATGGCTAATGCAGTTTAATATTAACAAGTGCAGGCTACTGAGCGTAGGTAGAGATAGATAACGTGGCAGTAGGAAGTTCCAAGTATGAGAAAGATTTAGGAGTCATAGTTACCTCCGATCTCGGTACAAGGAAGCAATGTATTGAGACCAGGAATAAAGTGAATAGAGTACTGGAATTCATTTTTAGAAGTGTTAAAAGCAGGAGTCCCGAAGTAATACTGAAATTATACTTGGCGCTGGTCAGGCCACATCTTGAAAATGCGATACAATTCTGGTCCCCACATTTTAGGACAGATATAGCTCTGTTGGAGTCAGTGCAAAGGAGGATGACTAAAAACATACAGGGAATGAGGAAATATTCCCTATGAAGAGAGACTGAAAAAACTCAATCTGCATTCCTTAGGTTTAGAGAGACGTGGGTTAAGAGGAGACCTGATAGTCTCTGATAGTGATAGGTATTTAAGTGGTATAAGGGTTTTAACAAAGGGGACATGAATGTAGTTCTTAGGATCAGTAGTGGGGACAGAACCAGAAATAATGGGTTTAAACTTTAAAAAATTCAGGTTTAGGAAAGAAATGGGAAGAAACTTTTTTTTTTTTTTTTTTTTACGTAGGGCAAAAAAAAAAAAAAAAAAAGTTAGAAAAAAGCCCACTTGAGCGCTGGCTCTCCAAAGAGTTCAAAAAAGTGCCAAAACCGTCAGCCAGAATTAGGGGAGCAAATGCCTCGATACCTCCCTCTTAAAAGAAGACAAGTTGTAGGAATTCGGAAATACAGATGCAGGGAGGGAGTTCCAGAGTTTACCAGTGAAAGGGATGAATGATTGAGCGTACTGGTTAACTCTTGCATTAGAGAGTTGGACAGAATAGGGATGAGAGGAAGAAGAAAGCCTTGTGCAGCGTGGCCGCAGGAGGAGGGGAGGCATGCAGTTAGCAAGATCAGTAGAACAGTTACCATGAAAATAGCGATAAAATATAGAAAGGGATGCAACATTTCGGCGGTGAGAAAGAGACTGAAGACAGTTAGTCAGAGGAGGGAGTTGATGAGACGAAGAGCTTTCGATTCCACCCTATCAAGCAAAGCTGTGTGACTGGAACCCCCAAACATGCGAAGAGTACTCCATACAGGGACGGATAAGGCCCTTATACAGAGTAAGCAGTTGGAGGGGCGAGAAAAACTGTCGGAGACGCCTCAGAACACCTAATTTCATAGAAGCTGTTTTAGCAAGAGATGAGATGTGAAGTTTCCAGTTAAGATTATGAGCAAAGGACAGACCGAGGATATTCATTGTGGAAGAGGGAGACAGTTGAGTGTCATTGAAGAAGAGGGGATAGTTGTCTGGAAGGTTGTGTCGAGTTGATAGATGGAGGAATTGAGTTTTGAGGCATTGAAAACTACTAGATTTTCTCTGCCCCAATCGGAAATCTTAGAAAGATCGGAAGTCAGGCGTTCCGTGGCGTCCCCGCGTGATCTGTTGATTTCCTGAAGGGTTGGACGTCTCTGAAAGAACGTGGAAAGATGTAGGGTGGTATCATCAGCGTAGGAGTGGATAGGGCAAGAAGTTTGGTTAAGAAGGTCATTAATGAATAATAGAAAGAGAGTGGGTGACAGGACAGAACCCTGAGGAACACCACTATTAATAGGTTTAGGAGAAGAACAGTAGCCGTCTACCACAGCAGCAATAGAGCGGTCGGAAAGGAAACTTGAGATAAAGTTGCAGAGAGAAGGATAGAAGCCGTAGGAGGGCAGTTTTGAAATCAAAGCTTTATGCCAGACTCTATCAAAAGCTTTTGATATGTCTAACGCAACAGCAAAAGTTTCACCGAAATCTCTAAAAGAGGATGACCAAGACTCAGTAAGGAAAGCCAGAAGATCACCAGTAGAGCGACCTTGACGGAAGCCATACTGGCGATCAGACAGAAGATTGTGAAGTGACAGATGTTTGAGAATCTTCCTATTCAGGATAGATTCAAAAACTTTAGACAAGCAAGAGATTAAAGCTATAGGACGGTAGTTTGAGGGGTTAGAACGGTCACCCTTTTTAGGAACAGGCTGAATGTAGGCGAACTTCCAGCAGGAAGGAAAGGTAGAAGTCGATAGACAAAGTTGGAAGAGTTTGGCCAGGCAAGGTGCAAGCACAGAAGCACAGTTTTTGAGAACAATAGGAGGGACCCCATCAGGTCCATAAGCCTTCCGAGGGTTTAGGCCAGCAAGGGCATGGAAAACATCATTACGAAGAATTTTGATTGTAGACATGAAATAGTCAGAGGGAGGAGGAGAGGAGGGACAAGCCCAGAATCGTCCAAGGTGGAGTTGTGAGCAAAGGTTTGAGAAAAGAGTTCAGCTTTAGAGACAGAAGAGATGGCAGTGGTGCCATCAGGATGAAATAAAGGAGGAAAGATGAAGAAGTGAAGTTATTTGAGATGTTTTTGGCTAGATGCCAGAAGTCACGAGGAGAGTTTGAGTTTGAAAGATTTTGACATTTCCTATTTATGAAAGAGTGTTTGGCAAGTTGAAGAACAGACTTGGCATGATTCCGGGCAGAGATATAAAGTGCATGAGATTCAGGAGATGGAAGGCTCAAGTACCTTTTGTGGGCAACCTCTCTATCATGTATAGCACGAGAACAGGCTGAGTTAAACCAAGGTTTAGAAGGTTTAGGTTGAGAAAAGAATGAGGAATGTACGCCTCCATGCCAGATACTAACACCTCTGTTATGCGTTCAGCACAAAGAGATGGGTCTCTGACACGGAAGCAATAATCATTCCAGGAAAATCAGCATAATACCTCCTCAGGTCCCCCAACTGGCAGAGGCAAAACGCCAGAGGCACCTTCGCTTTGGGGATCCTGCGGAGGATTGGAAAAATAGGACAAGATACAGAAATGAGATTGTGATCGGAGGAGCCCAACGGAGATGAAAGGGTGACAGCATAAGCAGAAGGATTAGAGGTGAGGAAGAGATCAAGAATGCTTCCTGTCTTTAATTACATATCTGAACTTTAGCAGTTTCTGCTGTCTTTAGCTCGGTGTAGCAAAGTACAACTGAATATGAACAAAGCGTAATTTCCATTACTTATCTAGTTTTCAGATGGGTAACTGATAGGGTAGTGAAATTGTATGACATAAATAAGAATTTTCCAGCTTTGTTATAAGGAAATCAAGTACATATTACTCGGAAAATATTTGCACCGGAAAGGCAACATCAGATATCTCGTGTCATGACAAGGAAACAGCAAAACATGACATGTTTTTTCTTTCAACTCAGGAACGATATTATGCATGTATCCAACTCGGGTGGTGAAAACGAGGAAGGAATAAACTAGTCACAAAGTTTGCTAAGTCGCTAACCTTAGCGCAAAACATCTCGCACCAATTAATACCACTTCCAGTCAGTTCTGGGAGGAATGACTGTCATTTTCATTTGTTTCACATCATTTAAGACTGGTTTAACAAATAAAAAAAAATCCATGATGTGGCCAGCACTGGCGAAATCACAAAGTCTCAGATCTGCTGACGCTGTACGGGTTAAGTCGTAGCCAGATGGTGGAAAATTCGGAAGACTTAAGAGCGTGGGCATGAGAGGAAGTTAAGTCGTTGAGTACATAGACGCAACATCCAGCTTTGGAATGAAAATGAGAATAGAGAAAGTAGGAGGGAACAGAGAAGGGGCTTCTGTCAGTTGCCTCAGAGAGCTGTGTTTCGGTGAGGAAAAGAAGATGAGGTTTATTATAGGAGAGGTGGTGTTCCACAGATTGAAAATTAGATCTAAGACCGCGAATGTTGCAGAAGTTAATGTAGAAAAAGTTGAGGGAGGTGTCAAGGCATTTGTGATCTTCAACAGGAGAGGTGTCCAACCTGGGTACATTTTTGGTCCCCTCCCCAGAGGAGGACTCCGAGGCGTTGTTCCATTTCTGGTCCCATTTTTTCTTTTAAATTTTGATTTGGAGTGAAGGGTGTATGTGTGCTAAGTGCATGTAGTTTTGTGTGAAGAAGGAGAGCTGTCTTTAGAGGGTGGGCTGTGACTTCCCCCTTGAGTTGTGAGACACAAAGGGAAACATTCAACGAGATCACAACTAGCTTTAATGGAAGGTTCACAGCACCTCCTGAACTAGTGCTATTAGATCTCACTGGGAGTAAGTTATTGTTTCGGTAGGTGTCTACTACCTCCTGGTTTTTAAACAGAGTGGTTGATGAGTGGAACAGTCTCAGTGGTCATATAGTCAGAGTTGAGTCAATAGGGAGCTTTAAAAGAAGGTTAGATAAGTTCATGGATGGGGATGATAGA
Source organism: Portunus trituberculatus (assembly GCF_017591435.1). NCBI lineage: Eukaryota > Metazoa > Arthropoda > Malacostraca > Decapoda > Portunidae > Portunus > Portunus trituberculatus. Next base: position 6,263,636 of record NC_059271.1, on the reverse strand, counting down.
TGGAATTAGGTTAAACACACAGGGACTGTTTCATATAGGCCTGGCAGCCTCTTGTAGTTTCCCTCTTTTCTTATGTTCTTAATAATAGCAGCAATAATAATAATAATAATAATAATAGTAATAATGATAAAGACAAAAATAATAACAATAAAAAAGTAATAATAATGATAATAAATATTATTATCATCATTACAATAATAATGATAATAAATAATGGTAATAATAATGATGATAATAATAATAATAATAATAATTATCATTATTATTATTATCATTACAGGTTCTACAATAAATAAATTCTCAGAGAGAGAGAGAGAGAGAGAAAGTACTGGTAGTAGTATTAGTAGTAGTAGTAGTAATAATTACGATAATTATGATAGTAATAGCAGCAGCAGTAATAGTAGTAGTAGTAGTAGTAGTAGTAGTAGTAGTAGTAGTAGTAGTAGTAGTAGTAGCAGCAGCAGTAGTACTAACAATACTACTACTACCGAAACATTAATTTACTCCCAGAGAGATCCAATAGCACTAGTTCAGGGGGTGTTGTGAACCTTCCATTAAAGGTAGTTGTGATCTCGCTGAACTTTTCCCTTTGTGTCTCACAACTCAAGGGGGCCGTCGCAGCCTGCCCTCTAAAGACAACTCTTCTTCTTCACACAAAACTACATGCATTTACCACACATACACCCTTCATTTGAAAATCAAAATTTAAAAGAAAAATGGGTACTCCAAACCATGCCTCGCAGTCCCTTCTGGGAGGGACCAAAATGTCCCCAGGTCGGACACCTCTCTGTTGACGACCACAAATGCCTTGACACCTCCCTCAACTTTTTCTACATTAACTTCTGCAACATTCGCGGTCTTGGATCTAATTTTCAATCTGTGGAACACCACCTCTCTCTACTAAACCTCATCTTCTTTTCCTCACCGAAACACAGCTGTCTGAGGCAACTGACAGTAGCCCTTCTCTGTTCCCTCCTACTTTCTCTATTCTCATTTTCGTTCCAAAGCTGGATGTTGCGTCTATGTACACAACGAGTTAACTTGCTCTCGTGCCGACGCTCTTGAATCTTCCGAATTTTCCACCATCTGGCTTCGACTCAACAGTCACTCTCTAACTAAATTCATCTATGCTGTTTATCTCTCCCCTAACTCTTCTGACTATAGTAAATTCTTCGACTATTTAACTTCCAAAGTGGAGCACATTCTGTCCCTCTACCCTTTCGCTGAGATTTCCATTCTTGGAGATTTCAATGTTCACCACCAGCTTTGGCTTTCCTCTCCTTCACTGACCATCCTGGTGAACTAGCCTTCAACTTTGCTATCCTCCATGACCTAGAGCAACTGGTGCAACACCCTACTCGTATTCCTGACCGTCTTGGAGACACGCCCAACATTCTTGATCTCTTCCTCACCTCTAATCCTTCTGCTTATGCTGTCATCCTTTCATCTCCGTTGGGCTCCTCCGATCACAATCTCATTTCTGTATCTTGTCCTATTTCTCCAATTCCTCCACAGGATCCCCCAAAGCGAAGGTGCCTCTGGCGTTTTGCCTCTGCCAGTTGGGGGACCTGAGGAGGTATTATGCTGATTTTCCTGGAATGATTACTGCTTCCGTGTCAGAGACCCATCTCTTTGTGCTGAACGCATAACAGAGGTGATAGTGTCTGGCATGGAGGCGTACATTCCTCATTCTTTTCTCAACCTAAACCTTCTAAACCTTGGTTTAACTCAGCCTGTTCTCGTGCTATACATGATAGAGAGGTTGCCCACAAAAGGTACTTGAGCCTTCCATCTCCTAAATCTCTAGCACTTTATATGTCTGCCCGGAATCATGCCAAGTCTGTTCATAAATAGAAAATGTCAAAATCTTTCAAACTCAAACTCCCTCGTGACTTCTGGCATCTAGCCAAAACATCTCAAATAACTTCACTTCTTCATCTTTCCTCTCTTCTGTCTCTAAAGCTGAACTCTTCTCTCAAACCTTTGCTCACAACTCCACCTTGGATGATTCTGGGCTTGTCCTCCCTCTCCTCCTCCTCTGACTATTTCATGTCTACAATCAAAATTCTTCGTAATGATGTTTTCCATGCCCTCGCTGGCCTAAACCCTCGGAAGGCTTATGGACCTGATGGGGTCCCTCCTATTGTTCTCAAAACTGTGCTTCCGTGCTTGCACCTTGCCTGGCCAAACTCTTCCAACTTTGTCTATCGACTTCTACCTTTCCTTCCTGCTGGAAGTTTGCCTACATTCAGCCTGTTCCTAAAAAGGGTGACCGTTCTAATCTCTCAAACTACCGTCCTATAGCTTTAATCTCTTGCTTGTCTAAAGTTTTTGAATCTATCCTGAATAAGAAGATTCTCAAACATCTGTCACTTCACAATCTTCTATCTGATCGCCAGTATGGCTTCCGTCAAGGTCGCTCTACTGGTGATCTTCTGGCTTTCCTTACTGAGTCTTGGTCATCCTCTTTTAGAGATTTCGGTGAAACTTTTGCTGTCGCATTAGAGTCTGGCATAAAGCTTTGATTTCAAAACTACTTTCCTACCGTTTCTATCCTTCTCTCTGCAACTTTATCTCAAGTTTCCTTTCCGACCGTTCTATTGCTGCTGTGGTAGACGGCCACTGTTCTTCTAAATCTATTAATAGTGGTGTTCCTCAGGGTTCTGTCCTGTCACCCACTCTCTTTCTATTATTCATTAATGACCTTCTTAACCAAACTTCTTGCCCTATCCACTCCTACGCTGATGATACCACCCTACATCTTTCCACGTCCTTTCAGAGACGACCAACCCTTCAGAAAGTCACCAGATCACGCAGGGACGCCACAGAACGCCTGACTTCCGATCTTTCTAAGATTTCTGATTGGGGCAGAGAAAATCTAGTAGTTTTCAATGCCTCAAAACTCAATTTCTCCATCTATCAACTTGACACAACCTTCCAGACAACTACCCCCTCTTCAATGACACTCAACTACACTGAATCATAATCTTAACTGGAAATTTCACATCTCATCTCTTGCTAAAACAGCTTTTATGAAGTTAGGCGTTCTGCGGCGTCTCCAGTTTTTCTCGCCCTCCAACTGCTAACTCTCTACAAGGGCCTTATACGTCCTTGTATGGAATACTCTTTGCATGTTTGGAGGGGTTCCACTCACAGTTTTATTAGACAGAGTGGAATCAAAAGCTTTTCGTCTCATCAACTCCCCTCCTCTGACTGACTGTCTTCAGCCTCTTTCTTACCTCCGAAATGTTACATCTCTTTCTGTCTTTTATCTTTATTTTCATGTTAACTGCTCTACTGATCTTGCTAACTGCATGCCTCTCCTGCGGCGTCGCTGCACAAGGCTTTCTTCTTCCTCTCACTCTTACTCTGTCCATCTCTCTAATTCAAGAATTAACCAGTATTCTCAATCATTCATACCTTCCACTGGTAAACTCTGGAACTTCCTGCCTTGCTTCTGTATTTCCATCTTCCTACGACTTGTCTTCTTTTAATCGAGAGGTGTCAAGACATTTGTCCCTGAATTTTAGTCAACTCTCGTGTTTTTAAAAGAAATTGGCATCTCATTGAGCCCTTTTCTTTCATATTCTGTTGCCCTTGGCCAGTTGTCCCTCCTGCATAAAAAAAAAAAAAGACTCATGGACATTGTGTGGAAATTGCCGTTACCAAACCGTGGGTCCGTGACCTGATACAAGTAGCCGACTTACTCTTCGCCCTGTCCTGAACGCGTACGATACGCGTCAGTCCACACGACCCTCACTTTGGGTTGGGTGAGGAGGGGCATGGTTGGGGTAGGGGTGGATCCTTCCCTACCTCTGTAGCTCCCTCTCAATTTCTCCCCCACCAAGATTTCCTCTCCAGTGCCAGTACAATCGTTAAACAGAGCCTGCAAAATTGTTCAATTAAAGTTCTTCCCCTGGATTGTAAGTTTCCATAAATAGTAAAAATAAATATTCACATTCAATAAAATGTAGTTAAAAAGTCGCTAAGTCGCTAAATTGATAAATTCGTAGGTGAATCCACAAAAAGTAGCTAGATTTAGAGATTTTTCGCTAAATTAGCAACTCTGCTTAGGTGAGGGATGTAGCAGGGCCCCCTAAATCCACTAGTGACCTGTCTCGTACACGTACGGTAACAGCGGTGACGCATTAGCAAAAAATATATTCTATTATAAAGCAAATATGGACTCAATACGCTGTATTACACTAAATAATTTGCTATTATCATAAATTTATTTTTATTTCTATAAACATTCAAACTGCGTTTAACAAATTAACTTCCAGAGTGAGATTTACAACGTAATGAATCCTTTTTAAGTATCGGTAGTATCGGCAGAAAATAGCGGATACCGATATCGATACTATTATTCCTTATATGGGCCGATACTGCCGATACCGATACATAGGTCTCTCTCTCTCTCTCTCTCTCTCTCTCTCTCTCTCTCTCTCTCTCTCTCTCTCTCTCTCTCTCTCTCTCTCTCTCTCTCTCTCTATATATATATATATATATATATATATATATATATATATATATATATATATATATATATATATATATATATATATATATATATATATTTAGCGTTAATGTTATATTAGCTTTAATGAGCCTTGCATTAACATTAGTCGAACTCTAACATTAACATTGTTGTGAACAGCTTTATTGTACATTCGTATAGCGAATGAATAAAGCAATACAAAGATAGGGGTTACCAGACATAAGACTTTTCAGTCTAAACTGTACTGCATTCACCTTATTAAAGTACAAAAAGAAATAATAAATATGGTAGCATGCATAGAGGCTATGAAAAGAACTTGTATATACATTATGTTTATTTTATTTATTCTGCGTCTTCAGAATATTTCACATAAAAAGCAGTAAAACTAAAAAATAGGCATTACCAAGATTTTCATGATTTTTCCACTGGTGAACAACCTTAAACATTTTCGAATATTGTGGTTAGGTATTTCCTGCGTACTGTCCTGTACCATAACCCACAGGCTCTACCGCACGTATTGATTTTATCAAGCTTAATTCTGACTAAACAGCGGTCCCGCATGTTTTCTCTCCTTTACAAGATTCACAGACAATACCATGATTGTTCCCTGTACCTTCACAAATTTATCATTAATCAATAATACTACACTAAAGATAATACATACTACAGTACGGTACTTACAGTAAGAAATTAATGCAGAGATTATGAAAAATGTGGCGTGTAGGCAGACTGGCAGAGCGGATAGCGGATAGCGGGAATGGGAGCGTTTGTTTGCATTGTTAATTGTTATGGACCAACCCGCTGCACATCTCTGACGCCATCGGCGTGTCGGGCCGAGAATTTGAAAATTCATAAACTCAAAGCAATTTCGTCTAAGCAAACAAGCGATTGTAAAGCCTGAATTTCTTACGACCGAAAAATCGTATAGCGAGTTTTCGTATAGCGAGGATCACCTGTACTTAATTTCAACGCATCTTTTCATTTAAACATTTTCCAGAGGTGCTATATGTAATTAGGTTATCAGCGCTGATCGAGTGTTATTAAAGAGCTTTAAAAGATTATTAGACGTATTTATGTCTGGGAATGATACACGGAAATAGTAGATATATGCTTCATACACGAAGTGCCATATGTAGCCTGATGTCTTCTTGCAACTTCCTTATTTCGTATACTACTCTTATCATCTCAATAAGTGGTCTCTTTTCAGAACATGGCTGCCTTGTACGAGTACAGCTTTGGCACCATCTTCTCAGAGTACCTGATAGACCTTCGAACCTCACCAATGAAGGTTTCTTGGATCTGCAATTTATTTCATGTCTCAGCGTGTCTGGGCAGCGTGATGGGAGCCACGCTGGTGGAGGAGTTTGGTTGGAGAAAAGTCATTTTTGCCTCAGGGTTGTTGAGCAGTCTGGGCATGACACTGTCTGCCTTCACCACCTCAGCTGATTTCCTCTTCTTCTCTTACTCAATTCTTGCAGGTAAGTGTCGAAATAGTTATAGTAATTTAGGTTCGCAACCTTTCATAGTTACAGTGAGATAAAGTTGGCAGTTACTCTGGGTGTATTTTTTTTTTTTTTTTTTTTTATGTAAAAGGGGAAAACTGGTAAAGAGCAATGAGGAAAAAGGCCCACTTTGTTGCTAGTCCCCTTACAGATTCGAAACGGTTAGCCAAAAGCCAGAGACAACTGTCTTGAAACCTCCTCTTAAATGAAGTCAAGTCATATGAAGCTAGAAATACAGAAACGATCAAGGAGTTTCAGAGTTTACTAGAGAAAGATGTGAATGATCGAGAATACTGGTTAACTCTTGTATTTGAGCGTTGGACATAGTAGGGATGAGAGGAAGAAGAAAGCCTTGTTCAGCAAGGCCGCAGGGGCAGGGCCCAGGGGAGGCAGGAAGTTAGCAAGATCAGAAGAGCAGATAGTCAGAGGAGGGAAGCTGATGAGACGAAGAGCTTTTGATTTCACCATATCTAATGAAACTGTGTGAGTGGAAATCCTGCCTCCATACATACAAAGAGTACTTCATACATGAGTGGATCAGTCATTTGCATAGAGTTAGCTGTTGGAGGGGTGAGAAAAACTGGCAAGAGATGAAATGTGAAGTTTTCAGTTTAGACTATAAGTTACTGACAGTGTAGAAGAGGAGTACAATTGAGTGTCATTGGAAAAGATCAGATAGTTGTCTGGATGGTTGTGTTGAGTTGATAGATGCAGGAATTGAGTTTTTGAGGTATTCTCTGCCCCATTCAAAAATCTTAGAAAGATCAGAAGTCAGGCATTCTGTGGCGTCCAAGCAATATCTGTTGAATTCCTAACGCAATGGTCGTCTCTGAAAAGACTTGTATAGGTTAGGTTAGGTATAAGTGGCATGAAGAAATGTCCCACCATGACGAGATAGGAAGTAAAGACTTGCCCTGCCAGACGCACGAATCATTCGCTCCACGGAGCGACGTGGACGCTTTAGTTGCGCCCAACACCAACACCAAAAACTCAAACACCAACACCAACACCACCATTACCAACACCAACAACAATAACAATAATGATAATAATAATAATAATAATAATAATAATAATAATAATGATAAAAATAATAATAAGAAGAATAAGAATAATGATAATGATAAAAACGATAATAATAATAATAATAATAATAATGATGAAAATGATAATAATAATAATAATGATAATAATAATAATAGCTATAGTAGTAGTAGTAGTAGTAGTAACGATAGATAATAAAGAACATAACAGCAACACCAAGGTGAGCAATATTGATGATAACATTTAAAAGAATCAACAATACTAAACCCTTTATCATTATCATTCATGCTAATATCAATTCTACTTACCTAACTCTTAATAACATTTCCATCATTAACGTTGCCTTTATAATAACAATAATAATAATAATAATAATAATAATAATAATAATAAATACCTACTTTATTTGGTCAATTTGTAGTGATACATACAAATTGAAACTCTTTGTGGATCCAGATCATTCAAAGTTACAGTTACAACCCACATACAGTACAACACACAATAAAATATCTGTGACAAAGTAAGGTCCAAAACTAAAACTATATACGCTACACTATTTTAAAAACACCATGCTGTAAATTTATCATGCATCAGAATCGAAATCACAGTGGAAGCAATAACTTTACCTTTTTGCATGGACATAATTATACAATTTAATGCTAAGTGGTACAAATTAATTTTATATCTAGATGTTTTCTGTGAAGACAAACTCAATCTTTTCCAGATCTTAAGAACACGTAGTTATCATTGAGAGGATGGGTATTGTCGTTCATTATTTTCCTAGTTGTACACGATACATTTCTAGAATATAGGTCATCTAGTGTTGTTACCTTTACACCCAATTTATCAACAATTCTCACAACCTTTTGAGTTTTTTTTCTAGTGTTTTACAGTGAAGCACCCATACAGCGTTGTTAAACCAAAACACAGAGTTGACTCAATAACAGACTTATAAAACATATCAAGAATAGTATTTTCAGCTTTTAGATTTCTTAAAATTCTCAGAAAATGAATTTTCTGCATACATTTGCCATACACCTTCTTTGTGTTTACATCACCAGTTGTTTTATCATCAATTTGCACCCTTAAATATTTATAATCGTGTACAATTTCTACCTGTTCCTCTTTAAGTACAGGATTTTGAGTACACCTCTCCCTCTTACGAAAGTCAATTGACATTTCCTTTGTCTTTTTTACATTTAAATTCAAATAATTATCATCACACCATTTAACAAAATTATTTACTTGAGAACTAGGTAAATATGGAATTATATATTAAGTAAAAAAAAAAGACCCTATAAAGCAGCCAGCTGCTGTTTGTCACCAGCACTGGTTATTTGATAAGTGGTAACAAATGCACCATAGTCATACACCTCACTACGCACAGCGGTCAGAGTAGAGACCAGCAGGGATATGATCGTCCGTCACGGTCGGAGACAACTTTATAAATGACTTCTTTTACTACTAAGAGATCCCCATACATATATTTTAGTAAATTTCGACTGCCAGAGACGTACACTTCCTCAAAATAGGTATACTGAATGATATACTATAATATGTTATTTTTTTGGGAAATTCAAGATTATCAGAGCGTTTTCCCCATTGGAATTATACTGGATGAGGAGATCCTCTCTGCAGGCTCGGCGTGCGATCTGCCGGCGTGCGGTACGATATCTTGGGAACTTTCCCATTTCGTCATGGTGGGACACTTCTTCATGCCACAAGAGATGTTAGGGGAGATAGCACAGATAAAGTTAATTCGAAAGTAACTTTTGAGGCGAAGCCTGATGGTGCAAAACCCGGAAGATTCAAAAGCTTGGGCACGAGAGCAAGTCAAGTCGTTGCGCATACAGACGTAACATCAAGGTTGAACAAAAATGAGGATAGAGAAAGTAGGAGGAAACAGTAAAAGGGCTACTGTCAGTTGCCTCACACACCTTTTTTCGATTAGGAAAAGAAGAGAAGTGGTGTTCTACAAATTGAAAATCAGATCTAAAACCACGAATGTTGCACTGCGAACTTAGTAAAAAAAAAAAAGTTGAGGGGAGTGTCAAGACATTTATGGTCGATACCAAGAGAGCAGTCCTACCAGGGGACATTTTTATAGTCCTCTGCCCAGACAGGGACTCTGAGGCTGGTGTTGAAGTTTTTTTTTCTTTTTTTTTTCTTTTCTTTTTTAAGTGAAGGGTGTGTGTAAGTAGTAAGTGCATGGAATTTTGTATGAAGGAAGAGAGTTGTCTTTAGAGGGCAGGCTGTGAGTGCTCCCTTGAGTTTTGAGACACAAAGGGAAACGTTCAGCGAGTTCACAATTAGCTTTGATGGTTCACACCACCTCTGAACTGATCCAGACCAGAACTGGGCAGACTAGAACCCGTCAGAATAATCAGAATTATTGAAATTCAACCTCGGTGGGATTTATCGTTTCCGTAGGTGTTCAGTTTATCAAGCTCCTGTTCTACTATGTCCGTAATCATAAAAAAAAAAAATATATATATATATATATATATATATCACCTCACTCCAGCTTTTTTTTTTTTCTTTCGTTATTCAAGTGAGAGAAAAGTCTTGAAAAAACCATAGGGAAGAAAGAATAGGTAAATCTAGAAAAGTAACTAGCTCAATGAAATCGAGGAATAGCCGAAGTGTTTATTACACAAACTGTAGAGGCATTTTTAATAAGAAATTTGCCTTGAGGAACAGCGTGTGATGAAAAATTTGATAACATTGTGTTAATAGAAACTTAATTTGACATAATCAGGGAAAGAATTTAATCCGGAGGTTAAAATTGATGGTTATACACTATTCCATAAGGACAGGGAAAACAGGAAAGGAGGGGGTGTAGCGCTGTACATCTAAGACACGTTGCAATGTTGCATTAACAATAAAATTAAGACAAAGTCTCTAATGGTGGATATTAAGGAAGGATCACAATCAGTAGTAATGGGCTTAGTGTACAGGCCACCGAATGCTACAAATGAAATCAACTTTGTACTATGGTAGGCAACGAATAGAGCAACCAGATACTGTCAGGTGTGTGTGTTGGGCGATTTTAATTATAGGAATATTGATTGGAGCTTGATGGTGGGCAGTGGTAAAGCAGAGGAACTTCTTATGGATAATTTTTTTTAAGATAGGTTATATTGAAACACACGGAGGAATAATATTCTAGATTTTATTCTGACAAATAGAGTAGAAGCAGTTACACATGTAGAGGCTGGTGGGCAGCTAGGTAGCAGCGACCACAGTAAAATTAGATATAAAATAAATTGCCATGAAGGTTTTAGAAGCAAAGCAAAAGTACTAGAAAAGTACCTGACTTTAGGAGAACAGATTTTAAGGGATTAAGAAGGTATCTCCAAGGAGTTGACTGGCAATAGGAAGAGAAAGTCAGGGAAGAGTCAGAATGGAGGTGAAGGAGGCAGGGAGAAGTGTGAAGAACGGGGGAAGGCGAGAAAGGTTAGACAGAGGGGTGAGAGAGTGCTAATTTTTAAGTGAGGTATGGTCCATGTCAGTTCATGCTGAGATGGGCGATGTGAGGTTGGGGGAGATGAGAAGGGCCGAAATGGGGGATCATGGCAGATAAATGTTGATAAGTATTTTTTTTTTTTTTTTTTCCTATGTAAGAGGGGAAAGCCGGCCAAGAGCAACAAAAAATAATGAAATAAACTCCTAATTAGTTGCCATGCCCCTTTCAAGTTTGATAGAGTTAGCTAAAGGACAAGGGCAAATGTCTTGAAACCTACTTCTTAAGTGAAGTCAAGTCACAGGAATTTGGAAATACAGAAATAGGCGGGAGTTCCAGAGTCTAACAGAGATAGGTATGAAAGCTTGAGAGTACTGGTTAACTCTTACACTACAGAGTACGGGCGAGATGAAGAGGAAAGCATTGTGCAGCGAGGCTGCACGAGGAGGGGAGACATGCAGTTATCAAGATCAGAAGAGCGGTTAGTATGAAAATAGCAGTAGAAGATAACATGAGTTGCAACATTCAGTTGGTGAGAAAGAGGCTGAGAGTGAGTCAGAGGAGGGGAGTTGATGAAACAAAAAGCTTTTGATTTCACCCTATCTAATAAAACTGTATGAGGGGACTGTGGAACTCCCCAAAAAAACATGTGAAGAGTACTCCATACATGAACGGATAAGGCTCTTGTACAGAGTTACCAGTTGGTGAGGTGAGAAAAAATGGCAGATGCGCCTCAGAATGCCTAACATTATAGAAGCTGTTTAAGCATGAGATGGGGTGTGAAGTTTTCAATTTAGTTTATGAGTAAAGTACAGGCTAAGTTGAGTGTTATTGAAGAAGAGGGGATAGTTGTCTGGAAGGTTGTGTCAAGTTGAGAGTTGGAAGAACTGAGTTTTGAGGCAATGAACACTACTAAGTTTTCTCTGCCCCAATCAGAAATCTTGGAAATATCAAAAGTCATGCATTTTGTGGCGTTCCTGCATGATCTGTTTACTTCCTTTGTCTCTGAAAGGACATAGAAAAGTGTAGAGTGGAATCATTAGCGTAAGAGTGGATCAGGCAAAAAGTTTGGTTAAGATGATTTATGAATAATAGAGAGTGGGTGACAGGACAGAACCCTGAGGAACACCACTGTTAATAGATTTAGGAGAATAACAGTGCTCGTCTACCACAGTAGAAATAGAAAGTTCGAAGAGAAAACTTGAGATAAAATTGCAGAGAGAAGGATAGAAACTGTGGGAGGACAGTTTAGAAATCAAAGCTTTGTGCAAGACTCTATCAAAAGCTCTTGATATGTGGAATGCAACAGCAAAAGTTTCACCGAAATATCTAAAAGAGGATGACCAAGACTCAGTAAGGAATGCCAGATCACCAGTAGAGCGACCTTGACGGAATTCGTACTGGCAATCAGATAGAAGATTATGAATTTACAGACGTTTGAGGATAGATTAAAAAACTTTCGGCAAGCAAGAGATTAAACCTATAGGGGATAGTTTAAGGGATTAGAACAGTCACCCTTTTAGGAACCTGCTGAATGTAAGCAAGCGGAAACAGTTATCTTTCAAAGGAAAAATCAGCATAATACCTCCTCAAGTCTGGGCAAGGCAAAACGCCAGAGGCACCTCTACTTTCGGGGATCCTGTGGAGGGATTAAAAAAAAAGGACAAGTGACAGATATGAGATTGTGATCACAGGAGCCCAACGGTAAAGAGAGGGTAACATAAACAGAAGAATTAGAGATAGGGAAAAGATCAAGAATGTTGGGCGTATCTCCAAGACGGTCAGGAAAACGAGTAGGAAGTTGCACCTGTTACTCTAGGAGATGGAAGATAGTAAAGTTAAAGGCTAGTTCACCAGGATTGTCATTGAACGGAGAGGAAAGCCAAAACTGGTGGTGAACATTGAAATCTCCAAGGATGTGGAGATTTCTGCGAAAGGATAGAGAGACAGAATGTGCTACTTTTTAGAAGATAAGTCGTCAAATAATTTCTTTCGTAGTCAAAGGAGTTAGGGGAAAGATAGATAGCATAGATAAATTTAGTTAGAGAGTGATTTTTGAGTCGATGGTGGAAAACTCGGAAGATTCAAGAGCATTGGCACGAGAGTAAGTCAAGTCGTTGCGCACATACACGCAACATCCAGATTTGGAACGAAAAAAGGGACAGAGAAAGTAGGAGGGAACAGAAAAGGGGCTTTTGATAGTTGCCTCTGACAGCTTTATTTCGGTGAAGAAGAGATGAGGTTTAGCAGAGGAGAGCTGGTGTTCTACAGATTGAAAATTAGATCGAAAACTGCGAATGTTGCAGAAGTTATTGATGAAAAATTTGAGGGGGGGTTATCGAGACATTGTCGATACGGAGAGAGCAGTCAGACATGAGGACATTTATGGTCTCCTTCCCAGATGAGAACTTACTCCGAGGCTAGTTATTAATACTGAATTCTTAACTCCTCTTTGCTTGCCTTCTTTTGATGTCTAATATACACTTGTTTTTAATTATATGTTGTGTTTTAACCCACCAATCATATCTATTATTGCTGCATGTGAATATTCTCTATCTGTTGTTTTGTGCTATTTTCTTTTTTTTTTTTCTTCTTTTTTTTATTCAGTTTTTTGTACTCAAAGATTTAGTAACTTCTTCTGACAGTAGCGTACTTTTTTTTTTTTTTCTTATGCCAATACTTTAACCCATAATCTTTGTTGTTTTTAAGGTTTTGAAGCGGCGCCATATGACCGCGATGTTTTTACACCATAAAAATGAATCGGTCAATCAGTTCCAGGTTCCAAAAACGCATTACTAGCGAATTTCTCTTTCTAAGTGTAGCGTTTTTATCTCAGTAGTGTGGTGTATGGTGCGTGCGTGTGTGTATAGGAGAGGACCCATACTGGCGAGTTTTCAGTGTTCGCCGGCTTGTTTAATTCAGGAGTGGGTCAACATCATCGCGCGGTACAGAGCTGTCGTCTCTAAACATTATATTACGATGTATATATTGATTTACCATGCTTATACTCTTACCAGTATTTTTCTGTTATTATATTACTATGGTATTTCGTTATAGTCTATTATATACGACTAACATCATCATATAGAGAAATATATAGTCGCCTGATGTACAATACTCTTTAATATTTAGAGGCTTTAACAACACAAAACCACAGCACACATTTTTCTTCATGAGAAAAAATTATAAAATTTGCAGTCGAAACCGAAATAGCCTGAGGGTGTTGCAGTGTTTCCATCACCTAATCCCTAAACTGTGTCTTGCCTTAGCTTGAACATGGCATGCCTTTAGACTAAAAAAAACTCATCAGGATGGCCACTGTCCATTAGTTAAGTCTCTGTGACGCCGGAAACGTCTATGCAAAAGGAATTAGTTGGCAGCATGCAATCTCATTATCAGGCTTTGATTTTCTAAATTATGAAAATAAACTCATTTAAGGGACTTCATATGTTCATGTTTTTTTTTTTTTTTTTTTTTTTTTTTGTAGTCTGCTTCCTAGTCTAGACGTAAAGGAAATGTCTTACCAACTCTTCAATTGAGTAACAAAGTATTTTTTGTCCGGAGATAGAGATAATATAAAAAAAACTGCATGGTTATAACCTTAATTTTACTATTAAGGCATTTATGCCTTAGATGTGTGTTATAATATATAATATGTATTATAATATATCGTTATGTGATAGTAGAATATAAAAAGAATTGCGATATGCGGTTGACCACCTTTTCTGTGAAATATTACGACATCTGGTGAATCTGGCAACCGCAATAGGATTTTGGGTTTTCTAGCTAATATGTTTCTCTATACAGGTTGCGTTCAGCGAATTCTAACTTTCACTGCGATCCACGTGGCTGTGTCTTACTGCCCCAACCATCAAAGTCTGGTGAACGCCATCGTGTCTTCTGGGGCAGCAATATCCCTCCTGATGTCAACATCATTTATTTTTTACCTGAATGAGAAGTACTGTTTCAGAGGAGCTACTCTCATCTTTTCTGGACTTTGTTTAAACATGTGTGTTGCTGCAATGGTATTTCACCCTGTTGAATGGCACATGGCCCCTTACTTCAGTTTTGGAAAAACTAGTGTAAACGATCAAGCATTTTCCTCAGGCAAGACAGGAAAATTGTGTGTCCTTCTCAGGAACATATTGAAGGGTGCTGGCAATACTCTGCGTCTTATCACATTTCCCCAAGCTGTCTTCCTAAGCATTATAGTGAGCTCTAATCTCGGCATCTTCGTAAATATATGGACTTTCCTGCCGTTTGTGATGTGGGAAGAAGGTTACACACATGATGAAATGTCGCTCTCTCTGTCAGTGGCTGCGGGGTGTAACCTGGGAGGCAGACTAGCTTCCGCACTTCTTGCATTGTGTATAAAGGGGAAATGTGTCGCGATGTTCATCTTGTCATCAGTGCTCTCAGTGGGAACTCTTATTGGTATGTATCAATATTCCAAGCTAATTAATAGTTTTATCAATACAGGATTAGTTAAGCTCTGTGTCACACACTTTGAGAAAGTTGTTCAAAGGCTTGTTTTGGTCCCAGTTAGCTGTGCCCACCACATGCATTTGTAACAATAGTAACATCAACAGTTATAATGGTGATAATAATGATAGCTATATGACAATAACAATAATGATTATGATGATAATAATAATAAATAATAATAATAATAATAATAATAATAATAATAATAATAATAATGATAATAATAATAATATTAATAATAATGATAATTCACATCTTTATTCTCAACAGCGTTTTCAATAAAAGGAAACTTTTTCTGGAAGATAACAAACTTAGCCTCGTGTATATTTGGTTGTGGAATCTCGTTTACCTTGAACACGATGATCATCATCGAAATAATGGGCACAGACATGCTGCTGCCAGTGCTCGGACTGTGTGGCCTGATCAGCGCAGTCTGGCACATTGCTATGGGACCGCTGCAAGGTGAGCGAGACAACGAGACCCCTGCTTGTGTGGCGTGAACGTTCCTTGTTGTGATGTTGGGGTTGGCAACACATACTCATGCACGGTGGGGAGTAGCGTCTACCGAGTAACTAATGAGCTCCTTCCTTGCTGCAATCCTTTGTCATTCTTTCAAGTACCGGCTGTCACCTGTTTGTGTATCCCATATGAGAGGATTCTTCTCTCTCTCTCTCTCTCTCTCTCTCTCTCTCTCTCTCTCTCTCTCTCTCTCTCTCTCTCTCTCTCTCTCTCTCTGCTTGTTATATCAGAGACCAACACACGGTTCTCACAGTTGCCCTAAACACCACAGTCTGGCTGGTGTCAAAATGTTGGTGTGGGAGTTCCTGTGTCGCTATTTCCTATAGGTAATTGTTCTTAAGACATGTATTTCAACACCTAACTGATCTGCTTCCTGCAGGTGTGGTTACTGAAGCGTACGGGAGCTATAACGCTGGTTTGTTCTTTCTGGCGGGTCTTCAAATCTTCAGCCTCTTGTTGTGGGTCCTGATGCCCATTGCAGATGCTTACTGCCAAAAGCGTCTCAGTCATACACATCACCAAGAACACCATTTTTCCTTAAAGCAGCAGCAGCAGCAACAACAACAACAACAACAACAACAACAACAACAACAACAACAACAACAACAACAACAACAACAACAACAACAACAACAACAACAACAACAACAACAACAACAACGTAGTCAAGTTTTGAGAGAAAATCTCACCCTATTACATCGAGCAGAAGCATGTCCTGCTGGATATGCCTCTGTGGTGCATTAAAAAGACACACACACACACACACACACACACACACACACACACACACACACACACACACACACACACACACACACATTTGCTTATAGAGGAGCTAATAGACACCTACCGAAACGATAATTTACTCCCAGCTAGGTCTAATAGCACTACTTCGGGGGGTGCTGTGAACTCTCCATTAAAGCTAGTTGTGATTTCGGTAAACATTTCCCTTTGTGTCTCACAACTCAAGGGGCAGTCACAGCCTGCCCTCTAAAGACAACTCTACTACTTCTCATAAAACTACATGCACTTACCACACACACACACACACACACACACACACACACACACACACACACACACACACACACACACACACACACACCAAATATACACGGCCCGGTAGCTCAGTGGTTAGAGCACTGGCTTCACAAGCCAGAGGACCGGGGTTCGATTCCCCGGCCGGGTGGAGATATTTGGGTGTGTCTCCTTTCACGTGTAGCCCCTGTTCACCTAGCAGTGAGTAGGTACGGGATGTAAATCGAGGAGTTGTGACCTTGTTGTCCCGGTGTGTGGTGTGTGCCTGGTCCCAGGCCTATCCCAAGATCGGAAATAATGAGCTCTGACCTCGTTCCGTAGGATAACGTCTGGCTGTCTCGTCAGAGACTGCAGCAGATCAAACAGTGAATTACACACACACACACACACACACACACACACCCATCACTTAAAATTCAAAATAAAAAAATGGCGACTCCAAATCCAACATTGGAGTCCCCTTCTGGGGAGGGGACCAGAAATGTCCCCAGGTGGGACTGCTCTCTCGTTGGCGACCCAAAATGTCTTGACACCTCCCTCAATTTTTTCTTCATTATCTTTTGCAACATTCGCGGTCTTAAATCTAATTTTCAATCTGCAGAACACAAATTCTCGTCTACTAAACCTCATCTTCTTTTCTCACCGAAACACAATTGTCTGAGGCAACTGACAGTAGCCCCTTCTCTGTTCCCTCCTACTTTCTCTATTCTCATTTTCGGTCCAAAGTTGAATGTTGTGTCTGTGTGTGCAACGACTTAACTTGCTCTCGTGCCCACGCTCTTGAATCTTCTGAGTTTTCCACCATCTGGTTTAGACTCAACAGTCACTCTCTAACTAATTTAATCTGTGCTGTCTATCTGTCCCCTAACTCCTCTGACTATAGTAAATTCTTTGACTATTTAACTTCCAAAGTGGAGCACATTCTGTCCCTCTACCCTTTCGCTGAGATTTCCATTCTTGGAGATTTCAATGTTCACCACCAGCTTTGGCTTCCCTCTCCTTCACTGACCATCCTGGTGAACTAGCCTTCAACTTTGCTATCCTCCATGACCTAAAGCAACTGGTGCAACACCCTACTCGTATTCCTGACCGTCTTGGAGACACGCCCAACATTCTTGATCTCTTCCTTACCTCTAATCCTTCTGCTTATGCTGTTACCCTATCTTCTCCGTTGGGCTCCTCCGATCACAATCTCATTTCTGTATCTTTTCCTATTTCTCCAATTCCTCCTCAGGATCCCCCAAAGCAGAGGTACCTCTGGCGTTTTGCCTCTGCTAATTGGGGGACCTAAGGAGGTATTATGCTAATTTTCCCTGGAGTGATTGCTGTTTTCGTGTCAGAGACCCATCTCTTTGTGCTGAACGCATAACAGAGATAATAGTGTCTGGCATGGAGGCGTACATTCCTCATTCTTTTCTCAACCTAAACCTTCCAAACCTTGACTTAACACAGCCTGTTCTCGTGCTATACATGATTGAGAGGTTGCCAAAAAAAGGTACTTGAGGCTCCCATCTCCTGAATCTCATTCACTTTATATTTCTGCCTGAAATCATGCCAAGTCTGTTCTTCAACTTGCCAAACACTCTTCATAAATAGAAAATGTCAAAATCTTTCAAACTCAAACTCCCTCGTGACTTCTGGCATCTGGCCAAAACATCTCAAATAACTTTACTTCTTCATCTTTCCTCCTTTATTTCATCCTGATGGCACCACTGCCATCTCTTCTGTCTCTAAAGCTGAACTCTTCTCTCAAACCTTTGCTAACAACTCCACCTTGGATGATTCTGGGCTTGTCCTCCCTCTCCTCCTCCCTCTGACTATTTCATGTCTTCAACTCACATCTCATATCTCGCTAAAACAGCTTCCATGAAGTTAGAAGTTCTGCGGCGTCTCCGCCAATTTTTCTCGCCGCTCCAACTGCTTACACTGTACAAGGGTTTTATCCACCCCTGTTTGGAGTACTCTTCGCATGTTTAGGAGGTTCCACTCATACAGATTTATTAGATAGGGTGGAATCAAAAGCTTTTCGTCTCATCAACTCCCCTCCTCTAACTGAATGTCTTCAGCCTCATTCTTACTGCCGAAATGTTGCATCTCTTTCTATCTTTTATCGCTAATTTCACGCTAACTGCTCTACTGATCTTGCTAACTGCATGGCTCCCCTCCTCCTGCGGCCTCGCTGCACAAGGCTTTTTTCTTCCTCTAATCACTATTCTGTCCAACTCGCTAACGCAAGAGTTAAGCAGTACTCTCAGTCATTCATACCTTTCACTGGTAAACTTTGAAGCTCCCTATCTGCTTCTGTATTTCCGTCTTCCTACGACTTAACTTCTTTTAAGAGGAAGTATCAAGACATTTGTTCCTAATTTTGGCTAACTCTTCTTTCAACAGGACAGGTGCAAGAACACAGTCCTGCTTCACGCTAACCTGCACAAGAAAGTAATTCGAGATGTCTCTGTCTGATATTACTCGAGTTCGTGTGTTTTCATGAAACTGATGAATGATTTCTGTAAATGTTGATGGGCAGCCAAGTCTGCTGAGTATCCCAAGTAGTAGGTCCCGAATAATTGTGTCGAAGGATCTTGTTAGATCGACGAAAACTATACTGAGCTGTTGTCGCTGCTCAATGCATTTTTTAACTAGGTGTCGACATCTAGAAAGCAGTATTTTATCTGACATTTTACCAGTCACACCCAAAAGTGTCAAACCTCTACTGTTTCCGCAGATAGCCTTATTCCCTTTTCATTTTAATATTTTAACAGAGTCTCCTTTACGCCATTGAGATGGAATTTTAAGCTTGACCAGCAAGTCATATAAAAGTTTTGGAGGATTTTATTAAAAATTCCCCATCATTTTTGTATAATGCTGAGGCGACACCATCAGATCCTGCAACCTTTGAGTTTCTCGTATGTTTAACGGCTCTTTCCACCTCGACCAGCGAAATTGAAATGTCCATTTAAGGTATCTGTGGGTCTTGGAATTTCTTCAAGGATTGACATATCACAATCATTTATGGTAATTGATAAATCACTGAAATGCTCTGGCCATTTTTGTAACATTTCCTGTTTAACAGTTATGAGTCTGTTCCCATCGCTTGAACTGACAGTGGTTGTGAAACTTCTGAAGGTTCGTACAGGCCATTAATTGCTTCATAGAAATTATGTGTTCTGTTTCCATCTGCAAGGCTTTGTACTTCTCTGGCTCTTGCTATACATCATTCCTCTTGCATTTCTCTTAGATTACTTTGCGCTACGGCTCTTTTCTTTTGTTATTTCTTCTTCAAACTAATAGATTATGGCTCATAGACTCCGGATACTTAACATGTGTCGGCGGACCTGCCGGAATATTAGGCGGGTAAAATCTAAGAAAAAAAAAAAAAAAAAAGTGGGGCCCTGACTATCTTTTTACCTAGCCTCATTAAATTTTGCATGTAGACCCCGTCCCTATTATTTAATGCACATGAACCCATTAAGTTACAGCATGTAGACTTCCACTAAAATTTTAATGCATATTGGACACATTAAGTTACACGTCCATATTATATGGATCATACTTTAATTCTCGCGCCTGTTAATACCAGGGAATGTAAACACAATCACATTGCTCATGTGTTGTTACGAATTTGTCTTGTGTTGTGTTGTGTTTCTAAGTGTTTCCTTCATCTGAATAATGAGGTACCTCGCATCCCTGCCTAAAACATTTGTACGTTTCGAGGTGTATAACGTGTTGAAAGCTAGAGACAAAATGATTATAAGAGGGAACGTAAGGTGAAAAAGCTTATATTTATATATATATATATATATATATATATATATATATATATATATATATATATATATATATATATATATATATATATATCCGTACTTTTTTGCTGCGTGTGATTTATTATATGATAAATGAAACTTTTCTTCTTTTATTGCATTTTCATTTTGTTTATATATATATATATATATATATATATATATATATATATATATATATATATATATATATATATATATATATATATATATATATATATATATATATATATATATATATATATATATATATATATATATATATATATATATATATATATATATATATATATATATATATATATATATATATATATATATATATATATATATATATATATATATATATATATATATATATATATATATATATACATACATATATATATATATATATATATATATATATATATATATATATATATATATATATATATATATATATATATATATATATATATATATATATATATATATATATATATATATATATATATATATATATATATATATATATATATATATATATATATATATATATATATATATATATATATATATATATATATATATATATATATATATATATATATATATATATAT
Source organism: Portunus trituberculatus (assembly GCF_017591435.1). Lineage (NCBI taxonomy): Eukaryota > Metazoa > Arthropoda > Malacostraca > Decapoda > Portunidae > Portunus > Portunus trituberculatus. The sequence continues at coordinate 6,242,681 of NC_059271.1, read as the reverse complement.
ATATATATATATATATATATATATATATATATATATATATATATATATATATATATATATATATATATATATATATATATATATATATATATATATATATATATATATCCATCCGTACTTTTCTTCTTTTATTGCCTTTTCATTTTGTTTAATGTTGGTAGGGGAGCAACAGAGGAATACGAGAGAAATGAGGCTAGTAATTATTATTAGTTAAATATGCCAATGCTTTATTTGTTTGTTTGTCTTACATTGTTTACAGTCACATTATATTTTCAATTATTTTTATATTGTTACTGATCCGATTAAGTATCCATTTTTATAAATCATCTCACATAAGTTTCCTTAGCTTCATGTAGGTAGCCTTTCAAAGCCTACTGTAGCAATATGTAGCCAATATGGAACCTAGTGGGATGTGGAATAAGTTTTCTTGTAATTTTGCAACTTATACTTATTTGAAGTGATTTTTGTGTTAAATAATTTGTGCACAAGAATATAAAATGATATATATACCATAACTTTATGTTGCAAATCACTATGTTGTTATTTTGCTAACTTCCTAACCTAATCTAATTAAACCGGTAAATATAACAGCGTCTAAAGGAACCTAATTAATTTTCAAGAAACACTAACAGTATTATCATTAATCTACGGCGCATATCATTTGGACTTCAAAATAGTCAGCACGTGAAGCTCTCGGCAATGAGACACGACACGAGATTAGTATTGATTCTGAGGAATAATGTACCCGCCCCCGCCCAAAAAAAAAAAAAGTAATATATATTAATAATAATGTATTTTCTTATTTATTGTGTTACTACTGTATGTACGTAAAAATCTGGAGTTCAAGTCACTGAATAAAATAATTTTGTCTGAATTAGGTATGTTTTGAATGATATTTTGCAGATCATCATAAAAAATGTCTTTTATTATTTTCTGAGTCCAGCGTTGTGCCATAAGCACTTATGATTGTGGTGAAGGCATCTTTAGTCCGGGAGATAAGAGACATAAGGCGTTCATTGTGTCCAACAGGCATTTCTGTAAGTCCATGGATTCGTGGGTCTTCTGCCCTGAGCCCTTTCCAAAAGAATGTATATCTTGAGCTCTGTTCTGTCAAAAATCATTCTAATTTTAATCTTGTCTCTTAATTGTATAGCAGCTATATCGATGTTATACAATTGTAATGTGTAATTGTAATGTGTACCCCTGTTCATCTAGCAGCAAGTAGGTACGGGATGTAACTCGAGGGGTTGTGGTCTCGCTTTCCCGGTGTGTGGAGTATGTTGTGGTCTCAGTCCTACCCGAAGATCGCTCTATGAGCTCTGAGCTCGCTCCGTAATGGGGAAGACTGGCTGGGTGACCAGCAGACGACCGTGGTGGTGGTGGTGAATTACATACATACACACACACACACACACACACACACACACACACGCCGCGTATAGTGTAGTGGTTCGAACCCTCTGGTCATAACCGAGAAGTCACGGGTTCGAGTCGTGGTTTGGGCGAGGCAAATGAACGACCCCCTAAAGCAAGATCATATACGTGATATAACCCAAGAGGTTGTGGCCTAGTTGTCCCAGTGTATGTTGTGTGAGCGGTCTCAGTCCTATCTGAAGATCGGTCTGAATGAGCTCTGAGCTCGTTCCGTAGACTGGCTAGGTGCTCAGCAGACCGACACACACACACACACACATGGTTGAAACTCGCGGACACCACCATCTTAAGTTTTCATTAATTTTCATCCACCACACTACCAGCGCCAACTAGCGGCTCTTGGTTTCAGTTGTAGGTTAGAATGTGTTCTCCCTGCACCAAGAATCCAGTGTTACATTCAAGCAATTACATCGTGTTCTCAGTTTACAATCGATGAAGTTACTCCATCTAGTTGTGCACAGAGAGATGGAGGTAGAAAAGGTGATGGTGGTTATGGAGATACAAGGCATCACCGAGTAATGCTGTGCGTCAGATGACGGAAACAGCATGAAGCAATGCTGGCGATGGTAAAGACAGGAGAGAGACACTAGCAGTGGTGGAGGCAGTGGAGGCCAGGCAGGGCCTCGCCATCCTAACAACAGCCTCGTCGTCACTGATGTTCATCGAGCCATCTACGCTGCGCCCTCTGGTGAGTTTATTCCATTAAAGGAAGTATGCATGCTACATGTGTGTAAACGACACATAGCACAGTATTCAAGAATATTTCATTGTGTGTGTAGGCGTGTGCAGGACACACACACACACACACACACACACACACACACACACACACACACACACATACATATATATATATATATATATATATATATATATATATATATATATATATATATATATATATATATATATATATATATATATATATATATATATATATATATATATATATATATATATATATATATATATATATATATATATATATATATATATATATATATATATATATATATATATATATATATATATATATATATATATATATATATATATATATATATATATATATATATATATATATATATATATATATATATATATATATATATATATATATATATATATATATATATATATATATATATATATATATATATATATATATATATATATATATATATATATATATATATATATATATATATATATATATATATATATATATATATATATATATATATATA
>NC_059271.1:6147500-6237500 GCF_017591435.1 Portunus trituberculatus | reverse complement strand
TCCTTCAAAACCGAAGGCATTGATTGCTTTTAATCCAGAAGATGCTTTCTATGGAGAGGTGAAACGCTGATAATAAAGCAAGAGAAATAGGAAGGTTTCTGCCTCTCCCCGTAGGCCCGGGAGAGGCCGCCGGGAGATATGAACGGAATCCTGTAACAGTAAGTGGAGTTTAGAAGTTGTAATGCAGTTTTAAAAGCAAATAATGCAGTAATTAATATCAGAATGATGGAGGAATAATGATAGGATGTCTACACTTAGTATTCTGATATTTGGTTAAGTAATAGTTATGGAAAGAGTAATTGTTGTGGCCGTGTCATATCTTTCTGGTGTTTTGTGAGTGTTATGAGAACATTTCCGTATCCAGTAGTTGTCGTGTCTGTATAAATTTTCTCTGGTGTCCATGTCTTGAGTACTATGAGTAAATCACCATGATGAGGATATATGTGAATTTAGGAGGAAGTCGCCGCAATGCATATATATTATTCTTTCTGGTATCTGGTATCTGGTATCTGGGTGGATCGTCGTAACGCAAATATATATGATATATTGTCCAGTGAAGAAAACAAATCTTTTGTGAGTAAATTTACATGTTTGTTTGTGTATGAAGATTGCGGTCATTTTCACATGTGGTATATATTTGAAGGGTGTTGATTACCTGAGATATATGGGGTGTATTACTAATTATTAAGTAAAGGAAGAAAATTTAATTGGAGTGTCTATAACCAGTACCCAGAGAAGTATGCAACATTGTGGAACCGATCGGATCACGAAAACTAGAACTTGGCTATCATGGTGACATGTGGGTAACTTTAAACCATATATATATATATATATATATATATATATATATATATATATATATATATATATATATATATATATATATATATATATATATATATAGCATGTATCTAATTTACCCTTTACAGATGTTTATACAAGTTTTTCCACATGGTCCTTCAGAGTATTTGTAGCTTCACTAAATTTTCCCCTCATTTTCATTTGGACCTCATCATGAACCTTGTCTTTAACTTTATCTTTATTATTTCCATCATATCAGTATCTCTAGGCATACTACTGTAGCTACAGTCTCTTTTTTTTTTTTTTTTTTTTCAAGTCCGTCTTTACTCCACCAAATCTTTCATAAGTTTTAGCCCTAAATTCATCCAAGTGTTTTTCCATCTCATCCTGTCGCTGAGAAATCTTTGTCACATTCTTGACCACCTTGCCTACTACTGTATTGCACTTTGAGGAGTACCAAAGAACGGCACTTTCCTCAGTCTTCATGAAAAATGAACGTTTTCACATGATATATGATGTCATACATAACATAGGTTACATTCTGATGCCTTGTCAGTATCACTAACCTTAATTCTGCAAATCGGGCAAACATCCTTTTCAAGTTTGTTTTCTTTACGTCCTTCATTTTTGCCATCACTCAGCTGATCAGACTCATCACTTCCCATCTTTCATCCAACAACGATGCCTCCAGTTATCCCTCCTTCCGTTGTGCCTGATATAGTACTCCTTCTGCCACTTATTGTAACTTCCTTCAGTTATTTGTAGACTAAGACATCCAATTCAAAAGGTAATAAGGTAAAAACTTAGGAGACCTCGTCACTAGCTCTTGCCTCGAGACAGGTATGAATAGCGGCGTGATGGATTTGGCGTGGGCATTATAACAATCTCCATTGATTCATCTAACAAGTGCGTCATCAGTTTCCTCAGCAGGGCGGCATTGACTAATGTTAAGGTCCTTTACTATGCTCAAGCTCTTCGCTAAACACTGTGTAGAGTGATGAAGGCCACAGAATCCTGCCGGTGTCCCCCCCAAACACAAAACAGGTCATATTTCACTTATGATAAGTTCAATTGGCTTCAAACTTTCATATTGTTTGTGTGTGTTAAAGTATATTTCATCAATTTTGAATGAATAGTAAGGGAGACTCAAACAATGTGTTTTTCTCGTTCTTTTTTTCAATTTCAGACTTTACTTTTCACTTAATTGATTTGATCAAATTACCATAGAAACTTTGTACATATATGTAACTTTTGTTGTAATTACTTTTTCTAATTTTGTTTTGCTTTTTTAAGGAAAAATTATATATTTTTATTTTTTTTTCTTACTTTCCTGTATCTCGTTTTCTATTGACATTATAAAAAATCTATTTCCAACAAAAAAATACATTTCAGTTGTAGTTTAAAAAGTCGATCAGAGTTTATATCGAATTTTTTAAAGTAAAAAACACTTTTCGAAATATTCACTCCTAAAGACTTTTTTTTTATCATTTTGTCCTTGATTTGCTATTTGTATTCATCTGATTTAACATGAAATTTTCTCACATGATTCAATAGTGACTTCCTGGAGCATGATGCGATGATAATGTTATGATGAAGGTAACGAGAAAAAAGTGTTTGAAAAAATCATAGCAGTCTTACGATACAGACAGAGGGTGGAGAAAGCGTAGCAGTGAGGCGTGTCTGTGAGGCATGGGTCTAGGAGGGGAGATAAATAGCCGTGACGGAGTGGTGGGGGGAGAGTTGAAGCTCCAGCTGTATAAGCCACAGCTGTCTCGCAATGATACGTTTGTTTGTTTGTTTCTTGCTGTCTTCTCTTCTTGAAGTCTCTGATTTTAATTCTCAAGTTATGCTTGTAAAGACGTCATTTCTATAAAAAGAAAAAAAGCTAAATAACATATCTTCCCTCTTGACGTCTGGCTATGTACTGAATGTGAGTGAGAGCTTGTTTAGAGGTTGAGACAGTGAGAGAGACTTACATACCGACTCATCACCACCTCCCCAGTGTTACCATCTCCCCTAAATCAAAATGCGCAGCAAAGTTGTTAGAAACGCGCTATTTTAAGGCAAAACGCGCTATATAATAAAGATTTCTGTGCTGTTCCTTGTACCTATAGGATATTAAAAAATAAATAAATAAATAGATAAAATCGGTTGATTAAATTTTCATAATCCAGATTACTGGGAACATAAGTACCACTCAGTACTTACACATGTCTAAAGGCTGGTGATGGACACGCATATAAAATTTATACTAGATAGGTATTGATTATTTGTTTCATACTTACATTTACAAGCGAAGAAAGTCCCCTTCAAATTTTTCATCATTAGTCTCGTCTTCTGGATCCTGTGAACTACTCGTGCTTCCTTCTGCAAGCTCAGTGATGATCTTATCCTTAGGCAAATACACTTCGCTAATGCCTACGCGTCAAGCGGTGTACAGAAAGCAGGCACAAACGGCGGTGAGTGACGTGCCTCTCACACTTAGTAAATAAATATTATTAAAATTCATTTGTATATCAAAAAAGTGTAGAATACTGTTTCCATACTTCACTTTCATTATTATTATTTTTTTTTTTTTTCATTTCACATAACGCGCCAGAAAACGTGCCGGGGTTTGTAATTTCGCTAGAAAATCGCTAGGCGCAGTAGAAAAAAAAAAAAAAAACGCGCTGAACCACAGTGAACGCTCTAGAAATTGCGCTTTTCGCTCTAAAATGAAAACACTGCACCTCTCCTCTCTGTTAAGGGTGCCAAAGGTTGAAATTTATCAAGAAAAAAAATATTCATATATATATATATATATATATATATATATATATATATATATATATATATATATATATATATATATATATATATGTATGTGTGTGTGTGTGTGTGTGTGTGTGTGTGTGTGTGTGTAGACTGTAGACACAAGCATTGAGTGGTACATCATTTTTCAGGGCGTGAGTCACGATATGACGCAACCTCACGAGACATTTAAAAATGGATTCCTGGGGCGGGATTCACTAACGCTCCCTACTTTAGCATTACGTACGAAGAAAAGTTAAGAAGTCCATAAGAACTTCCCCTAAAGCAGTGGTACCTGGGGTACCTGTACCCCCAAGAGGTACTAAACCTTAACCCTAGGGGTACGAGACATGGTGGCCAGTGCAATGGTACCGTATATTTACCATGAGAAAGCAAAACATATATTTTCCTAATTTTTCTCTTACTATAATTGTCTCATTTTTTTAAGTTATTTAAATTTTTAAAGTTGAATCCTACTAATTGACTCTTTTCATTTGAAATAACAAAAAAGTGCCTTTGTTCAGTAAATAAAATATCTAATAATTTCTCAGCAAGGTTTTTATCACTAATCTTTTTCATATGTTTGTATAGTATTTATATTGGAAAGAGTACCAGATATCAAGGTGTATGGGCACTGAAAAAGGTTAAGAACCACTGCCCTAAAGCGATTTACTATAGGTTTCTTAAGGTTGCCATCTTGGATACTTTCTTTTCAGCGGAGTTTCACTTCTCTGGCAGTAGTCTCCGCTAGATGGCATTAGTGTATGGTTGACATTTTTCCCTCAGACAACAGCAGTGCTTTTTCTCGAGGAATATTAACCAGTCAGCAGCTAGTAGAAACAAATAATGTGTTATAATCACATGATACAAGAGACAGCAGTGTCAGTGAGGCCCAAAATAGAGTTACAGGGCAAGTCTCGGTTCATTGTCAACTCGGCTTACCTATACTAACTCGGACCTTTGTGTTTATCAACATTATTAATGATGGAAAGCATGATCTACAAGTTAGGAATTATATATTTATTACATCATTAACGTTGATGAGTTTAAGAGATGGGAATCAGTCACTGCCAAACATTATAATATAATGTTTGGCAGTGTCGTGACTGAACTCCTGTCACTGCTAGAACACACGTTAATGTTTGTTTGTTTTTTTTCTTCTTATCTTCGCGAGATCTGCATTCTTCGTAATAAACTCATAAAGGAAGAAAATTATTGTGACCACCTATGATCTTTCCTGTCTATACTCAATTGAGAGTTCAGAAGACAAAGTTGAGTGATAATATTTTTTCTATACCCGTTTATTAAGGAAAAATTGCGGCAGTCAAAGCAAAGGAATGCCAAAACTTTTATGAGGGATGTGCTTGAAGTAAATGTTTGATATGGAACTTGATTTACTTTGACATTCTTGAAGTGACAAAGAACTAATTTCGGTACAAATAACGTTGAGTTTCGTTCCCGTAAATTTCAATCCAACTCCGAAATTCCAGATGCGCAATGAACAAAAAAGTTAAAAAGATCCTGACACTAACGTGAATGGTACTAACTCATTCCTTCCTTATTATCGTGAATGTTATTCTTTATTGTGAACATTCATAGTTTAGGAGAGAACATTCTGAACCGCTATGGAATATTAAGAATCAGACAACACCATCCTGGGGCGGGATTGTGCACTAACGCTCCCTACTTTACAAATACTTACGAAGAAAAAATAAGAAGTCCATAACAACTTCCTCTAAAGCGATTCACTATAGGTTTCTTAAGGTCGCCATCTTGGATATTTTCTTTTCAGCGGAGTTCCACTTTTCTGGCGGTAGTCTCCGCTAGATGGCACTAGTGCATGGTTGACATTTTTCCTTCAGACCGTGGCAGCGCTTTTTCCTCGAGGGACATTAATCAGTGAGCAGCTAGTAGAAACAAATAATGCGTCATAATCACATGATACAAGAGACCGCAGTGTCAGTGAAGCTCAGAACAGGTTTACAGTGCAACTCACCCCACTTGTCAACTCGGTTCATTGTCAACTTGGCTCATCTATACTAGGTACTCATACCTCCCAGATCATTAATTTAGACTACACATTATCGCCAATAAGTCACCATAAAAGTATTAGCACTATCATTTGAGCATCTTTCTAGATTCACTGTACTAGTATATATATATATATATATATATATATATATATATATATATATATATATATATATATATATATATATATATATATATATATATATATATATATATATATATATATATATATATATATATATATATATATATATATATATATATATATATATATATATATATATATATATATATATATATATATATATATATATATATATATATATATATATATATATATATATATATATATATATATATATATATATATATATATATATATATATATATATATATATATATATATATATATATATATATATATATATATATATATATATATATATATATATATATATATATATATATATATATATATATATATATATATATATATATATATATATATATATATATATATATATATATATATATATATATATATATATATATATATATATATATATATATATATATATATATATATATATATATATATATATATATATATATATATATATATATATATATATATATATATATATATATATATATATATATATATATATATATATATATATATATATATATATATATATATATATATATATATATATATATATATATATATATATATATATATATATATATATATATATATATATATATACATATATATATATATATATATACATACATATATATATATATATATATATATATATATATATATATATATATATATATATATATATATATATATATATATATATATATATATATATATATATATATATATATATATATATATATATATATATATATATATATATATATATATATATATATATATATATATATATATATATATATATATATATATATATATATATATATATATATATATATATATATATATATATATATATATATATATATATATATATATATATATATATATATATATATATATATATATATATATATATATATATATATATATATATATATATATATATATATATATATATATATATATATATATATATATATATATATATATATATATATATATATATATATATATATATATATATATATATATATATATATATATATATATATATATATATATATATATATATATATCCCTCCTCAGACAACTGTCATATGATAACGTCACTTTCAAATAGCTTTTTCACAAACAATAGGAATATAATCACAGGTGACTTCAATATAAACCTTCTTGAACATGTGTCGCACCCTCCTACCAACTCTTTTATTACAACTATGCAGTCAAACAATTACTTCCCACATATATCTCGACCAACCAGATTTCCAGATATTAATGCAACTGCAGTTCCATCTTTATTGGATCACATCTGGACAAACTTCAATGAACCTGCCTCTTCTGGAATTCTTCATATTCCTGTCAGTGAACACCTTCCAGTGTTTATTAATATTCCAGTCCCTGATAAAGTATGCAATATTCTTCACAAAGTTGATTTTAGGCTACAAAATAGAGCAAATCAATTTAAATTCACACAGACCCTGTCAAATACAGACTGGAATCTCTACCTCACTAACAGTGACATAAATACAAACTGCGACATATTCCTGGATAAGTTATATAAAATATGCTACTCCTGCTTCCCAAAAATGACTAAAACTATCACATCCAAAAGACTAAGGAGCCTTGGTTAACACAGGGGTTAATAAATTCAATAAAACATAAGTATCAGCTGTACAAACTATATAAACTAGGATCAATTACACTGGACCACTACAAACGTTATAGAAATTATCTAAACTTAATAAAACAAAAAATATCAGAATATTACCTACAGAAGTTTGCAAATTTTAGACTTAACACTAAAAAAGCCTGGGAACTAATTATTGAAATAGAAAACATTAAAAATGTTAAACATTCAGTCTCACACACACTACACTATAATGACACAGTCCTACACACTCCTCATGAAATCTCAAATGCATTTAACACTTATTTTTCCCAAATTGCACCTGAACTTAGCTCCCAACTTCCTAGACCTCAAAACTCGCACGTTTCTTATCTCAAAGGAAATTTCCTCAATTCTATGAATATTCCAATAGTGACAGAAAATGACATCGTAAAAGCTATTTTAGCCTTGAAAAAAAAAATGCCCTATTGATGAAATACCTGTGAAAATAATCAGAGAACAAAAACCTTTTAGCAGAACCACTCGCAAAACTATTCAATGTGAATTTCAACCAGAGATGCAGTTTTCCCCATAGATTCAAGTTGGCAAAATCACCCTATCCATAAATCTGGAAGTAAAACTAATATTTCAAATTACCGACCAATTTCTATTTTACCAGTGTTCTCTAAAATTTTTTAAAGAACTTCCCCATGAACTACCTCAATAAACAGAAAATCTTGAATAACAGGCAGTTTGGTTTTGCCCAGGACTAAATACTTTTGATGCTATAAATGTGTTTACCACTGATCTCCACAATGCTTTAAATAACCTTAAGTCTATCATTTCCATTTTCATTGATTTCAGCAAAGCATTTGACACAGTTGACCCAAACATTCTAGTAGACAAATTACATCACTACGGTATTCGTGGCTGTGTGCAAAATTGGTTCAAATCATATTTAACTGGCCGATCTCAATTTACATCCTACAGTAACTCTAAATCTGCCATCAAACCTATACATCTTGGTGTGCCACAAGGTAGCATTTTAGGCCCTATTCTTTTTCTATTATATATCAACGATATCAGCAATGCCTCAACTGCTTTAAATACAATACAGTTTGCCGATGACTCCACCTTGTACATGGTTGGTGATAATCCCACTGACCTAATCTACAGAGCCAACCTAGAATTAACTGCTTTTTCTGAATGGTGTCTTGCAAATCGCCTAACAATCAACGCGGCTAAAACTTTCTATATGTTATTCACTAACACCACCACCAAATACCAACCCTTACCCAGACTTACCATACTAGATTAAGATATCACTCAGGTTTCTAAGATGAAATTTCTTGGAGTCACATTTGACGATAATCTTACTTTTAAATATCACATATCAAATCTTTGCCTTAAGTTATCACGGTCAATTGCTCTATTACTGAAAATGAAAAACTTTGTACCAGTAGAAATTATGAAAATTATGTATTATGCCCACATATTCCCACACTTGACCTACTGTAATCCAATATGGTCCACTACTTACCCATGTCATCTACATAATCTAAATATTCTCCATAAAAAAATAATTAGAATCATGACAAATAGTGACTTCCTCCAACACACACCTCCACTCTTCAAATCCATGAAAATCCTTAAACTCTCTGATCTATCAAACTTCTCTATTGCATCTTATATGTTCAAACAGATAAATTCCAGCAGTAACAGTACTCTGACTCAAACCCATAACCACTCCACACGCTACAGACATTCTCTACAGATTCCTCATCACAGTTTAACTCTCTACCAACACTCTCTAATGTTCAAAGGTCCCAACATATGGAATAGCACTCCAACATATGTAAAAAACTCAATAAACATAAACATCTTTAAGAGAAAACTAAAAGAATATTTATTGTCTCTGTACTGACACATTTTGTAATTCAACCATCATCATTTCATAAATAGCTGTCGTTCAGTCTTTTTTAAGTAATACATATTTATTTTATTAATTAGTATTGTAATGAAAATAGTCTATATCCTTTATTTTTTATCATAATTTTCTGAATAACCTGTCTTTCAGTCTTTTTAAGTAATACATATGTATTTTATTATTTACAGTAGTATTGGAATCAAAATAGTCTATATCCTTTATTTTCTTGTAATCAAAATAGTTTATATCCTCTAGCATTTTTGTCTGTTTAATTATTCACAAAACATATATTTCTTTATTTACAATTCAGATTCCATTTTTCATGTAAAATTATTATTTATTTATTTTCCTTTCCTTCCTGTTCTCTTAATGTCAGTTATTCCCAAGTCCTTTGTTTTTCCAATACTATTTTTTGCATTATCTTCAGTTAGGTTTTTAGTTTAGCTTAGTTAAGTATTACAGTATTTAGTAGATATTGAGTGAGCCCAAAAAGCTTGTGCTTAAAAAAGGGGCTGTTTGTCTTCCAAATTTATTGTACCATAAACTTATAAGTGTATTACAGACAAATATAATAAAGTGTTTAAAGTGTTTAGCAGAGATACGGACTTCTTAAGGACTTACGAAATACGTAACTGTTTAGTGAATCCTGCCCTGCTTGGCTTTAGACCACAAAGCCTTATAAGCATGACCAGACTTACAATAAGATAGATACACATAGCAACGCGATCCAGCACGGCGCCCGAGATGATCCACTGGGCAGCTATTCCACTCTGCCCGGCTTGTGCTGCAGGAGATAATATGCCGGAAACGAGTAAAGAAAACGGGAGTAATGCGCGAAGAGTAAAAATGGGAGTGGGTACGTAAAATAAAGCCATGGGAGGACTAAATGGAAGATAAAGAGAGGAATATGAGATGGGAGGGAAGCACTGAATAGGTAACAAGTTTGAAAGAGCAGGAAGAGTAAGTGGTAGTAAAGTGGGATTATGTGTGAGGAAATAAAAAGGTAACCAGTCAAGGAAATAGGATTCGAGCTGTACCTTTGTTTGATTTCCTTTCACTCGTTAAATCTAATGGGCTCTAGTGATTTGTTTGCGAAATTAAAGACTCCATGTTAAAATAGATTGTTTTTAGGTGTAATTGTGTGCACGAACATATAACTGTGCTAATATTTACATTCACGATCCCCAAACACTTGAACCTTCATTCCTTCCCCTCACCTGTCTGGTGTAGGCGTGGAGGCAGAGGGCGGGTGCGATGTTGACGGAAAAGCTGTGCACATCCATGGGGGGTGGGATGTTGTAGGGTCCATGGGCAGCCCGCACCACCCAGGAAGCGATGAGGATACTAGCGACTGTCATCACCATCTGCACCACCATCAGTTGAACTGTTAGAACATAAGAGCATAAGAAAAGAGGGAAGCTGCAAGAGGACGTCAGGCTTACACGTGGCAGTTCCTGTAAGACCAAAGCTACCTAATTCCATCTATAATCCCCATCCATAATTTTATCCAATCTTCTTTTAAAGCTCCCTATTGACCCAGCACTAACAACATGACCACTGAGTCCGCTCCTTTCATTAAGGGCAAGGAAGGCAGCGTTAGAGTGTGCGATAGTTGTGGTGGTGAGAGAGGTTATGATAAATAGCAGTGGTGGTGATGGTTCAATTAAGTTGACGCGAAAGTGTAAGGTTACTATGGTTTCTTCTTTTCTTGACTCTCTCTCTCTCTCTCTCTCTCTCTCATCAATCAATTATACGCCAGGGGGCGCTTCGCCTCGCCTACCCTATGGGGCCACTCCAGGCGGTCACGCCTTGCGAGTCTCCAAGTAACTCACAGCAGGCATCGACTTGCCACAGCCATGAGTTCTATGGACGTCCTCTTGGCCTCCATGCTGGGTTATCCTTTTTGGAGATAACCTGATATGCAGGATACATTTTCGTGAATGGGTGGATCAGCATCCAGCATCTGTAACCTTGCAGTTTGGAGCTGTCCACTTGGAGGATCCACCGTGAACAGCTGCTGAAAGTACTCAGCCCAACGAACCATCTGCTCATTTGTGTCCGATACGAGGCGGACATCTGCTGTTCGGATAGCACTCACCTGAGATGTAGACTTGGAGCGCTCAGTGTTCGATAGGCAGGTCGGAAGTCATTAGCATTTAAATGACACTCTACATCCTCAGCGAGACCCCTGAGATACCCCTCCTTGTCTCTCCTCAGGAGAGCTCTAGTCCTACGTGATTGAGCCCTGTACTGGTTTCGGTTCCCAGCAAGTCTGGTAGCGAGACTCTCCTCATTACTATCCAGCGTCTCTGCTGAGGCGAAGCCACTCCATGACCTTGGGTTCTCCCCAACGCATTCCTTGGCAGCTTCAATAGTCTCACATTTGAAGGAATCCCAAAGCTCTACCAGGTCCTCAATGGTGTCAAGCACTCCAAACCGATTGGAGACTGTCACTGCATACTCCTGGGCACATGTCAAGTCCCTCAGTTTCTCAAGATGAAACACAGTGTGGTCACATTTTGGAGGCTTTCTGGACTTAACGTGCAGCTTGAGTGTACTAGCAACAACAAACCTTGTCACAGCAGGCGTAGTAAAGCTCCTCTCTCTTCACTGCGGTGCTGAGGATCTCCCAGCTCAGAGAATCCATTGCACCGTCACGATTCGCGGTCACCTCATTTCCTAGCTAGAGAGTGTGTGGGGGAGGAGTAGGGATGAGAGGAAAGACTAGAAGGAGGAGACACACACACGCACACACATGCACTAGCGTTCTTAAACGTGGGTAAGATCATTGTTACCCATGCTGATGCATATGACTACTCTCTTGCATTATTCTTCCAAGCATATATTTCAACAATATCTGTATTCATACACAATTTGTTCCATCGCTATCATTGTTTTCTTTTCCTAAATCTTTTCCTCTCACAGTTGTTAAACCAACTGCCACAACATATATGAGAATTCTTGGTCATCAGGTAGTTTACATTTTTGCCACATTATGACTACTATCATTACTATCTATCCTAAATGTTATTTTCTGCCAACTTCTCTTCTTATCTCTTTCCTTATCTATTGTACAAATCTTTCTTTCTTCCCTTACTCTAAAGTTACTCTAGTCTTGGAAGATTCTCTTCTTGAGTACCATCATCGTATCATCAGTATTTATTTATTTGTTTATTTATTTATTTATTATATAGTTTTTATTTATTTTTGTATTTTATTTATTTATTTATTTTTTGTTTTCTCATCCTAATCTTAGTGCCACAATGTTTGTTCCACAGTGACTTTGTTCTCAGTCATGAACTTCCTGTAGTACACTAACACGGCTAGGTACACATTTAGTATATTTCTATGTATACTTCTTTTTGTGCCATGAGGACACGGCACGTATGTGACCGAGTGGTGTTAGGTTATGAATTGTATATAATAATTTCCCTTGTTTCTACACAAAGTTGTGAGAGCAGGGCTGATGTTAGCAAGAAGTCCCTATAAACACACTTATTTATTTATTTTTTTTTTTCCTTTCTTTCTTTCTTTCTTCTTTTTCCTTTGCATGCACTTCCAAGTGAGACCATGCTTAGGTCAACATCCACTCTCACAGGTTCAGTGTGGGAATCTCTAGTTGGTAGATTACAGATATGTATTTATAACTTGTATAACAGCTCAGATGTACATTTAATACTAACATATATTTTACTTCTTACATTTATAATTAAACAATACTTTAACTGTTGTAATCAATGGATTTGTACATGTTCTTAAATATACAAGTCGGTCACCGTGTCAGTGAGTTTTGCTGACCATAACACAGTGGCCGTTACACTCCCGACGAATGCTGTGGAGCTGTGGACTTGTGTGTGTGCAGATTGTCTTAAGTGTAGTGTAGTGAACTGTATTCTTAATATAGTGAAAAACCAACCTTGTGTTTGCATTACCAGCAGAAAGAAAGGTGTGTGAAAGATAGTGAACTGTGTGTGTGTGTAATTCACTGTTTGATCTGCTGCAGTCTCTGACGAGACAGCCAGACGTTACCCTACGGAACGAGCTCAGAGCTCATTATTTCCGATCTTCGGATAGGCCTGAGACCAGGCACACACCACACACCGGGACAACAAGGTCACAACTCCTCGATTTACATCCCGTACCTATTCACTGCTAGGTGAACAGGGGCTACACGTGAAGAGACACCCAAATATCTCCACCCGGCCGGGGAATCGAATCCCGGTCATCTGGCTTGTGAAGCCAGCGCTCGAACCACTGAGTTACCGGGCCGTGTGTGTGTGTGTGTGTGTGTGTGTGTGTGTGTGTGTGTGTTCACCTCGGTCGCCTGCTAGTCACCCAGCCAGTCTTCCCCATTACGGAGCGAGCTCAGAGCTCATAGACCGATCTTCGGGTAGGACTGAGACCACATCAACACACAACACACCGGGAAAGCAAGGCCACAACCCCTCGAGTTACATCCCGTACCTATTTACTGCTAGGTGAACAGGGGCCACACATTAAGAGGCTTGCCCATTTGCCTCGCCGCTTACCGGGACTCGAACCCGGCCCTCTCGATTGTGAGTCGAGCGTGCTAACCACTACACTACGCGGTGTGTGTGTGTGTGTGTGTGTGTGTGTGTGTGTGTGTGTGTGTGTGTGTGTGTGTGTGTGTTTGGGAAACGGACCTTCCTCGCTCCCCTGCAGTCTCACTTCAAGCCTTGTTGAGGTAATACTTTCCACTGCATTGCAAAGACGGATTAAGAGGTATTGTTTATCTCTTGGGATAATCGCCTCTCTGAACATTGTTGTTCTGCGCTTTCAATTCATCTTCAATTATCCATGCACAGTATTTTCCCAAAATACTCAAAGTGAATTACTCATGGAATTTTATCCTCTCTCTCTCTCTCTCTCTGGTATTGGGAGTGGTTGAGAGAAAATTCACTTTCGCTCACTAAAGTCCATTCTGCCTCCTTTCCTGTGTGTGTGTGTGTGTGTGTGTGTGTGTGTGTGTCTGTGTGTGTGTGATTCACCATGGTCGTCTGCTGGTCACCCCGCTTGCCTTCCACTTTACGGAGCGAGCTCAGAGGTCATATACCGATCTTCGGGTAGAAGTGAGACCACAATATACTCCACACACCGGGAAAGCGAGGCCACAACCCCTCATTCTACATCCCGTGCCTGCTTGCTGCTAGGTGAACAGGGATTACACAGTAAGAGGCTTGGACATTTGCCTCGCCGCGCCCAGAACTCGAACCCGGATTTTCTCGGTTGAGCCGAGCGTGCTAACCACTACACTATGCGGTGTGTGTGTGTGTGTGTGTGTGTGTGTGTGTGTGTGTGTGTGTGTGTGTGTGTGTGTGTGTGTGTGTCCGTTCGTCTGCTTAACTAATCTAACCTAACCTAATCTAAGTTAACGCAGTGTCCTGTCTGTATTTGTGTGCTATTTACCTTTGCGGTTAATACACACGCACGTACATACTGTACATATTTCACTGATGTCTGGTGATCATTTATATATATATATATATATATATATATATATATATATATATATATATATATATATATATATATATATATATATATATATATATATATATATATATATATATATATATATATATATATATATATATGTACCTCACCAGTTTCTCTGCAGATGTCCATCTATCACTGCTCTGTGTAGACGTGCCTCGTAGCCAACGTCCGGATGGGAACCTATGCGTCTCAGTCTAGTAGGTATATTCATATTCATACCAGTGTTACATATCTTTTTTTTTTTTTTTTTACTCATACAAGGTGGGCTTTTCACGGGAATTTATGGGCTGAAGGGGATACTTTTTGTAGTACCCCTTATCTCAAAGGCCACCCGCTAGGAAACCCTTGCCCCGAGTGAGGAAGCCCAACCCAAGGTAAAATGAATACGAGAAGGTAGCTTCACGGGGGGTGAGGGAGAGCCAGAATACGTCTCCATCACGCAGGTGGATGATGACGTCAGCGGAAATCTAGAGGGATGGCAGCCAGGGTTGCCATGTTTGTCCTTTTAAAGACAGTCTGTCTTTTTTTTAGCCTGTTTGTCCTTAAGTTTTCTTGAAAAAAGGACAGTCAAAATCTGTCCTTTTCTGTCCTTTTTCAGCAAAATTTATTTATTTATTTGTTTTTTCATTGTGAACCACGGATCCGGTCAAACCTTCAAACACGCAGTTAGTAGATTTGTTTCTGCAACTTCCTATCTTTTTATTGTTTTATCATATTTGTTCTTGTGTTATATAAAAATAAATCGAGCATATTATAAACTTATGATTTTTTCTGTGGGATCGCAGACTGGAAACTATAATAAGGGCCGCCGTGGTACAGTGGAACCATACGTGCTTTGGGATCCGAGGGGTCTCCAAGCGCACAGGTTCGAATCCTGTCCACGGTCCGAGTGCAGGTTGGGCTTCCTCACTTGGGGCAAGGGTTTCCTAGCGGGTGGGCTTTGAGATAAGAGGTACCCCAAAAAGTATCCCCTTTAGCCCAGAAATTCCCGTGAAAAGCCCACATGGTATAAAAAAAAAAAAAAGTAACTGGGAACTCCCTTAAAAAAAAGAGCTCCCATTCCCAGCGCGTGACTTCATTTATGAGACAGTAAAGCAAATTGACAAAAGAATTGACAATACAACCATTAAGGTGAACTACATAAAATATCTTAGTCCAAAGAAGTGTCTCAGCCAGGTTAGGCCAAAATTTACTGATCTCCCTTTAGAAAAACTGGCAAGAGCAGAGAAATTTGATGTTCAAAAAGTTGCAAACCAATATGAACGTATAGTTGTGAAAACAGATTGGGGAGCAGAGTTTCCTAACTCAGAAATACCAACAGATCCAGTTAAGTTTTGGACACATGTTCTAAATTATGAGAATGCAGTTGGAGAGAAGTGTTACCAAGAACTTGCGATTATTGCACTGAACTCATACTGCATTCCTTTAAGTACAGCCTTTGTTGAATGGGTATTCTCACACGTCACTAATGTAAAAACTAAGGCCAGAAACAGATTAAGCACTAGTTATCTCGAATCTATTTTAAGAGTTCGGACGCACTTACACAGCAAAGAAATCTGCTGTCGTAACTTCAAAGTCACAGAGAAAATGCAAGCACTATTCACAAGCCAGATGTACCGCAGCTCAGAGAAGGTAGCAAGTGGAACAGTACAGGTACACGAACAGGCTGCAGTAGCTTCATATGAAGGAGATTCCTTCGAAGAAATTCTCACGATTGAATATTAAAATTACAGGTATGTAGAAATTTATAGGTGTAATAGCTACTTAGGCCTAAATGTTGCTAAACTTCATATAACCCTGCAGGTTCTCTCTCTCTCTCTCTCTCTCTCTCTCTCTCTCTCTCTCTCTCTCTCTCTCTCTCTCTCTCTCTCTCTCTCTCTCTCTCACTCTCTCTCTCTCTTTGCTGTTATACACTTAAACACACCTTAAACACACACACACACACACACACACACACACACACCTCTCTCTCTCTCTCTCTCTCTTACTAGTTATCTATTAATAAAGCTGAATCACTTAATCTAGACAGTTATGCATCTTTATCTATCTATCAATCCATATGGTCATTGTGAGCTGGGTAAAGGATAACACTGATATACATATAAGTTATGTAGCTAGAACAGCACTTAGATAGCACAGTATTCTGGCAAAATATTTGGATTCACACATACTATGATTTCCACCCAGCATATATTCTTCCATAAGTACGCATATAAAAATTACCCTATCTCCCAATGAAAACAAAATCCTTTGATCATTCCTGGATCCATATAGAAATCGTGATTACTTGATTGTTTATTAGCAACATTTCCTGAAATTTTAATTCAATTATGGTCATAATTATTTGAGGTATTTTGCAAATAAACAGACTAAAGAACTCCGGCTAACACATAACATAGCTTGGTGGAGATGAAGGTCTACATGTAAAAGCCACACTTGAGGAGAGATTGAAACATACACGCAAATCCAAATCGTAATATAATAAAAACCATGTGATGCTTTTATGTGTCATCACTACTGGGTTTCGTTTGAGCTAGTTGTTGTGTATCAACAGTATATTATCTTCCTCATCTACCTCATCAACATGTAAATTGAAATGTCATCTCATCTAATAACTCGTCATATTAATATAATCTACCTAATGTGATAGTATGGAAAACATTTCTATAACTTCTCTGGCGGTCATATCTCAGATACTGATAATTTGAGGATAAGAAAGAGAGACTGAGCATTTTCAGTATTATCTGTGAACATCGTGATGTAATTTTAAAGTTTACCATATATACAGATGGTTTTCTGTAAAGATTACATTTTCTATCTCTCTCTCTCCACCTCTGGATTTCCTATGACGTCATGGTGGAGGTGCGCGGAGGGGGGTTGCTGAACCTACCTCTCGTATTCGTTTTACCTTGGCCCAACATATACTCGGACCGTGGACAGGATTCGAACTCGTGAGCTTGGAGACCACTCGGACCCCAAAACACGCATGGTTCCACTGTACCACGGCGGTACATATGGATGAGAGGATCCTCTTTACTTGCGTCTACTTGCCCATTGGTGTAGTGGGCCCATGCATATACTGTACTACCTGTCTGGAAAAAATACCATTATCCGTGGAGAGAAGCATCTCCTGAAATACAACATCTTGCATGGTAGCTGTGTGGTGTGGATGCTAGCTTGTGCCTCACTCCGCCGTACCTACTTAGCGTTAGAGGGCTACTACTCATGCTACGAGTAGCAAGGTCGCCAGTGAAGTACCAGACTAAAGGATTCCCGGTGTGTTGCTAGTATTGGTCAACGGTGCCGCTCACCAGGGAGGCCACTCTTTCAGGTTGTCCTGTGTTGGATGGTCGGGTGTCTGGCTGGGATGCGTTGTGTTACGAATCATAAGAAGCCACTTCTTGAAATAAGTGGGAACGAGTTAGCTGGTCCACGGCGGCCAGCGCTTGTTTTCCTCATTGTCACGGTATAGACTATTTACCTTGGTCCCTGGAACCGTTTCATTCTTTTAATATTCTTATGGGTAAACATGTAAATTCTCTGGTCTTCGAGTGTTGGTGGACCAGGCCCTCAAGGTGTCACCCTTTAGTGATAATGGTGATGTGCAGGCTGGAGTTTGCATTCCCCCTGCTATTACTTCTCATGGTCGAAGACACATTGGTGTTGAGTTTTGTCTTGCCACGCTTATGATCATTAATGTTTGTGCATCTGTGTCACACTGCGCTATTCACTCGATCTTCAGGCTTTTTGGAATAGTTCTCTATATCCGTCTCAAATCTGACGGCGATTGTCTCTCTAATCGGTGCTATGTGACATTTACGTCTGACGTTGTTGACAAAGCCGCAACTGAGACAATAAATTCTCTGCGTCTTGGTGACAACAGCTTATTGCTGAGATCATTCGCTCAAACAATGTAGTTGACAGCAAAAATAATTATTGTCCTTATGGCTTTGATGATACTTAAGAACGTGTCCCAAAGCTCGCCACCCATTTATATACTATATACAATTTACTGATTTGTAGCATGGTATAGGGAAGGTCGAGGCAAATTTATTCACGCTGCTAGGTGTCTAGAAAAGTAGATTGGAGTGTTCCCAACAAATAACAGCAAGAAATATGATATAGGTGTCTTTATCCCAGCAAAAGATTTAACATAGCCAATGATGCTCCTCAAACTACGTACATATCCAACCCTTCCGGTAGAATCTTTAATTCCATCAAGGCACACCGAATCTTCATTTGCTGCGAAGGACGTGTTTAGAAGCAGGAACTGTATGAATTCTCTCAAGTTGGCCTCTTTAAGTGTTGCGTTGTAATCTTATAAGGTTCAAGAAGTGGCCAGGATTAGTGTAAATATCTAGCGCCTCCCACCACCGCCACATAAGCCCACCAGGTGTGCTGCCTCAGTTAATCACCCTTACACCAGAGCGACGGCCAACTTCCCAGCAGTAACACCAGCAGCCTCCCAAGCGTCATTCCAAAGCTTCTCAGCTCACCTTGCCTCACCTTACCCACAGTCACCACGGCCAGCACGGTCAGTCCTTTCTGAGCACGCCGGGGTGACTGTCCCTTTATTTTCTATTATTTTTTTGTGGTTTTATCTAGTGCAGCTTTGTTTTATAATTGCTCTCTCTCTCTCTCTCTCTCTCTCTCTCTCTCTCTCTCTCTCTCTCTCTCTCTCTCTCTCTCTCTCTCTCTCTCTCTCCTGCTATTCAATATTCACTAGAAATGAAAGTTAGATGTAAAAAAAAAAGTATCCTAGTCAACCCTCATAGGAAAAGCTGACCATATGTTAAACTGGGATTTCATTGTTGCATATGACAACCTGGAAGAGGAAGACTAAAGAAATAGATCAACTAAAAAAGAAAATACATAAGAATTATACAACAATAATTAGTCTTTAAAAATCTGTGAATCTTTTGGGATAGATTGAAATTAATATACAATAAAAACGTAAACATTCCATATCAACAGTCTAAAGATAGCTCTCTTCCTTCTTACATTGCACTACACTACGTACACTGATCTTGCATACCTACAACTGTCTCTAAACATGATATTTGCACTGTATAGGCCTTATCCGGAGTCCCAAAAGTGGAACCATGTGTGTTTTGGGGTCCGAGGGGTCTGCAAGCGCATGGGTTCGAATCCTGTCCACGGTCTGAGTGTAGGTTAGGCTTCCTCACTCGGGGCAATGGTTTCCTAGCGGGTGGGCTTTGATATAGGAGGTACCCCCAAAAAAGTATCCCCTTTAGCCCATAAACTCCCGTGAAAAGCCCACATGGTATAAAAAAAAAAAAAAATGTCTCTACATCACACCGTTCACTTTCCATACTTTTTTTTTATTTCATCCTCTCCCTCCCTTGGTCTCCTTCGATTACAATTCTTTCCATCATTATTCACTCCTCCTGTTCAGGTATCCATGGAGTGATTACTGTTTCCTTGTCGAAGATCCACTATATGACTGGGTCTGTCTTGGATGTGTACTACATTCCACACTCTTTCTCGTCTTCTAAAACCATCTATGCCTTAATTTAACACAGCCTGTTCTTGTGCTATACATGATAGAGATGTAAGTACAAACGGTACGTGAGCTCTCCATCTCCTAAAACTCATGTGTTATTTTACCATTGTACTGGTGATCTGGCCTTCCTTACTGGGTCTTGATCATTCAGTTTGTGGAATTTTGATGAAACTATTTCAATCCCCAAAAAACACGAGCGTAACATACGGTTGCCAACCTTCTCTTTTGTTATACTGTTATTTTTCTGCTTGAACGTTTTGACGTAAGTATATTGAACTTGAACTACTCTGATGGGAGCCTTACCCCATACATGTGTACATAGTTAGCTCTTGTGGGAGAGAGGATGAAAAAACTGGTAGATACAACTCAGAACACCTAAAATCTTCCTAAAAGCTGTTATACCTAAAGATGAAATGTGTAGTTTCCAGTTTAAATTCTAAATAAAGGACAGACCAATGATGTTCAGTGAAGAAGAAGGCCGTCTTAAATCTAACTTTCAATCTGTAGAACACCACCTCTCCTCTAATAAACCTCATCTTCTTTTCTTCACCAAAACACAGATGTCTGAGGCAAATGACAGTAGCCCCTTTTCTGTTGCTTCCTACTTTCTCTATCTTCTTTTCGTTCCAAAGCTGGATGTTGCATCTATGTGTGCAACAACTTCACTTGTTCTCTTGCCTACTCTCTTCAATCTTCTGAGTTTTCCACCATCTGGCTTCGACTCAATAGTCACTCTCTAACTAAATTTACCTGTGCTGTCTGTATCTTCCCCTAACTCCTCTGACTATAGTAAATTCTTTCACTATATAACTTCCAAAGTGGAGAATATTCTGTCCATCTACCCATTCGAAGAGATCTCCATCCTTGGAGATTTCAATGTTCACCACCAGCTTTGGCTTTCCTTTTCCTTCACTGACCATCCTGGTGAACTAGCCTTCAACTTTGCTCTTTCATGACCTAGAGCAACTGGTGCAACACCCTACTCGTATTTTTGATCGGCTTAGAGATAGCCCAACGTTTTTTACCTATTCCTTAACTCTAATCCTTCTGCTTATGCTGTTACCCTATCCTCTCCGTTGAGCTCTTCCTATCACAATCTCATTTTTGTATCTTGTCCTATTTTTTCAAGTGCTCCTCAGGATCCCCCAAAACGAAGATGCCTCTGGTATTTTGCCTCTGTCAGTTGGGGGGGGGGGGACCTGAGGAGGCGCGACTGCGTATAGGTCACACGTACCTTACAAATAAGTTTCTGTTGACCAGGGACCCTCAACCTTACTGTGATGACTGCTTGGTGCCGCTAACGGTTCGGCACCTCCTAGTGGAGTGCCCTAGTTTGACTGACTTAAGACACCGCTACCTCTACCGCTGTCGCAGTAGAGATAGCGGTGTCTATTATATCTCAAAGGTCCTTGGACCAGAGTGCCTGGCCCAGGGCCACGATGTTTTTCGTTTTTTGGGAGAAGCTGGCCTTCTCCCAAAGCTGTGAATTTTATTTGATTATATTATATGTATTTTAATGTTTTATTACTTTTATTGTATACTGTATTTTAGTTAGTTTTGATTTCAGAATTTTACTTTGTTTATAGTTTTGTAGTTTTTAATTGCTTTTAGATAGTTTTTTTTTTTTTTTTTTTTTACGATGTCTTTTTTACATTTCGTAGTGGCGCCAAATGACCGCTGATGTTGTGTCGCCTTATTTTAACACCCCCTGAGGAGATATTATGCTAATTTTCCTTGGAATAATTATTGTTTCAGTGTCAGAGACCAATCTCTTTGTGCTAAATGCATAATAAAGGTGATAGTGTCTGCCAAAGAGGTGTACATTCCTCATTCTTTTCATCATCCTAAACCTTTTTTTCTTTTCTTTTTTATGTAGGAAAGAGGACCAGCCAAGGGCAACAAAATATTTTTAAAAAGACCCACTGGAATGCTGGTTCTGTATAAGATAGATAAAAGGTTAGCCAGAATTAGGGATCAAATGTCTTGATACCTCCCTCTTAAAAAAAGACGAGTTGTAGGAAAACGGAAATACAGAGGCAGGGAGGGAGTTCCAGAGTTTACCAGTGAAAGGTTTGAATGATTGAGACTACTGGTTAACTCATACGTTAGAGAGTTGGACAGAAAAAGGATGAGAAGAAGAAAGCCTTGTGCAGCGAGGCCGCAGAAGGAAGGGAGGCATGCAGTTAGCAAGATCAGTAGAACAGTTAGCACTTCACAATCTCTTATCTGATCGCCAGTATGGCTTCCGTCCAATTAGCTGTACTGGTAATCTTCTGGCTTTCCTTACTGAGTCTTGGTCATCCTCTTTTAGAGATTTCGGTGAAACTTTTGTTGTAGCGTTAGACATATCAAAAGCTTTTGATAGAGTCTGGTACAAAGCTTTGACTTCAAAACTGCCCTCCTACGGTTTCTATCCTTCTCTCTGCAATTTTATCTCAAGTTTTCTTTCCAACCGTTCTATTGCAGCCGTGGTAGACGGCCACTGTTCTTCTCCTAAATCTATCAATAGTAATGTTCCTCAGGGTTTTGTACTGTCACCCACTCTCTCTCTATTATTCTTAAGGATCTCAACCAAACTTCTTGCCCTATCCTTTCTTACGATGATGATTACTTCGTACACTTTTCCGCGTCCTATCAGAGACGTCCAACTCTTCAGGAAGTCAACAGGTCACGCAGGGACGCCACAGAACGCCTGACTTCTGATCTTTCTGAGATTTTTGATTGGGACACAGAAAACTTAATAGTGTTCAATTTCTCAAAAACTCAATTCCTCCATCTATCAACTCGACACAACCTTCTAGACAAATATGCCCTCTTCTTCAGTGGCACTCAACTGTTCCCATCTTCAACACTGCATATCCTTGGTTTGTTCTTTTCTCATAATCTACACTGGAAACTTCATTTCACATCTCTTGCTAAATCAGCATCTATGAAGTTGCGTTCTGCGGCGTCTCCGCCAGTTTTTCTCCCCCCCCCCTTCAACTGCTAACTCTGTACAGGGGCCTTGTCCGTCCTTGTATGGAGTATTCTTCGCATTTTTTGGGAGATTCCACTCACACAGTTTTATTAGATAGGGTGAAATCAAAAGCTTTTCGTCTCATCAATTCCCCTCCTCTGACTGACTGTCTTCAACCTCTTTCTCACTGCCGGAATGTTGCATCCCTTGCTACCTTTTATCGTTATTTTCATGTTAACTGGTCTTCTGATCTTGCTAACTACACAGTACAAGATTTTCTTCTTTCCCATATCCCTATTCCGTCCAACTCCCTAATGCAAGAGGTAACCAGTACTCTCAATCATTCATAGTTTTCTCTGGTAAACTCTAGAATTCCCTGCCTGTTTCTATATTTCCATCCTCATACGACTTGACTTCTTTTAAGACGGAGGTTTCAAAACATATGTCCCAGATTTTTGGCTACTTCTCTTAATCTTTTAAAGAACTGCAATCAAGTGACCGTTTTCTTTATATTTTTTGTTGCCGTTGGCCAGCTTTCCCTATTCCATAAAGAAAAAATTTGTTTCATTGAAAAAGAAGGGCTAGTTCTCTACAAGGATGTGTCGAGTTGATAGATGAAGAGATAACTTTTTTTAGGAATTGAACAATACTAATTATTCATTCTGCCACAATCAGAAATTTTAGATGAGAAATCTGGCGTTCTGTGGCGTCCCTGCGTGATCTGTATATTTCCTGAAGGATTGGTCATGTATGAAAAGACAGGGAAAAGAACAAGGTGCATGATATTATCAACGTAGGAGTGGATAGGCCAAGAATATTCATCAATGAATTTAAAAGGAAGAAAGTGGGTTGTGGAGTGGTGACCGCCAGCGATACTCCCATGAATGAGTTTAGCATTCATGGGAGACCGATCTATGCACGGTAAGGCTGAGACGTTTCACACACCTCACACTCCGTCCTCCTCACGAAGGACAATTACTTCTCTCTCCTTTGTGGAAGCTCCTATGGAATGAAAAGCAGCAGGTGCGTGAGAGTGAGATTTATGCACACACACACACCCGGTAGCTCAGTGGTTAGAGCGCTGGCTTCAAAATTCCTGGCCTGAACGGCGCTTCCCAAATATAGTAAAAGAATGCCTACAGCCAGAGGACCGGGGTTCGATTCCCCGGCCGGGTGGAGATATTTGTGTGTCTCCTTTCACGTGTAGTCCCTGTTCACCTAGCAGTGAGTAGGTACGGGATGTAAATCGAGGAGTTGTGACCTTGATGTCCCGGTGTGTGGTGTGTGCCTGGTCTCAGGCCTGTCCGAAGATCGGAAATAATGAGCTCTGAGCTCGTTCCGTAGGGTAACGTCTGGCCGTCTCGTCAGAGACTGCAGCAGATCAAACAAACAGTGACACACTAACACACACACACACACTTTTCTATCCTTGACCGACAGTGGGCACAGTTAAGACAGGCAACAGTGCAGGTGTTTATTCACAGTGTGTGAACAGAAGGCTGGAGGTGGGTGAACTGTCGGCGCTAGGCCGCGCACTTGATAACACATACGACTGAAGCCTAGCTCGTTCATTCACAAGAAGACTTACACAAGTCTCGTTCATTCGCTCGTTCACACAATCTAGCTAACAACCACACACCTCCCCCGAGACATAAGAAAGACTCTTTATCTTTGTTATGGCTACCTTAACCCGTACAGCGTCAGAGACGTACGAGATACGTCGGCGAGCTTCCTCGTGTTTTCGGAGGTATTGCGTCCTCAAAACCTACCATTATACTGCCATCATGCACTGTAGACATTGCTCATGCTGCCTCCTCGTCCCTGCTAACATGAATGCTTCCTGTATTTATTTATTACAATTCTGAACTTTAGCAGTTTCTGCTGCCTTCAGCTAGGTGTAGCGGGAAACTGACGCCTCAACTCCGCTAATATGAACAAAGAGTAATTTCTATTACTTACTCTTACCATTTCAGTTGTTTTTGGTAACTGCTATATTGTGGTAGTGAAAACTTTGTATGACATAATAAGAATTTTCCATTCGCTTTGTTATAAGGAAAAACAAGTACATATTACTCGGAAAATATTTGCACCGTAAAAGGCAACACTCCCTCGCGATATATCGTGTTTATTTTTATCCACAAGCACTTCCAAACAGCAAAACATGTTGTTTTTCTTTCAACTCGGGAACGATATTATGCATGTGTCCAACTCGGGGATCGACTGGTGAGAAACGAGGAAGCGAATAAACTAGTCACATAAGGCTTTGCTAAGTCGCTAACCTTAGCGCAAAATATCTCGCACCAATTAATACCACTTCCAGTCAGTTCTGGGAGGAATGACTGTCATTTTCATTTGTTTCACATCATTTAAGACTGGTTTAGCAAAAAAAAAAAATCCATGATGTGGCCAGCACTGGCGAAATCACAAAGTCTCAGATCTGCTGACGCTGTACGGGTTAAAAGTATTCTGAATAAGATAGATTTGTTTATAGGAACAGCGTGTGTTGAACATTTTTATATCATTGCGTTGACAGAAGCTTGGCTAGACATGACAGAGAAAGTATTTAATCCGGAGGTTAAAATTTATTGTTATACATTACTCCATAAGGACAAGAAAATCAAGAACGGAGGAGGCGTAACGCTGCACGTTATGGGCCCTGTGCAGTGTTGCATTAACAGTAGAATTAAGAGAGATAGCAAAGCAAAGTAATTATGGATGGATATAAGAATATAAGAAAATAGGGAATCTGCAAGAGGCCACCAGGCCTACATGTGGCAGTCGCTGTATGATTAAAGCTACCTAATTCCATCTTTCATCCCCATTCATAAATTTATCTAATCTTGTTTTAAAGCTCTCTATTGACTCAGCACTGACTACATGACCACTGAGACCGTTCCGCTCATCAACCACTTTGTTTGAAAACCAGTTTCTACCCATTTATTTATCTCCTAAACCTGAATTTTTCAAGCTTAAACCCATTATTTCTGGTTCTGTCCCCGCTACTGATTCTTTGAACTTCGCTCATGTCCCCTTTGTTATAACCCTTATATCACTGAAATACTTCTATCAGGTCTCCTTTTAATCTACGTCTCTCTAAGGAAAGCTGATTGAGTTTCTTCAGGCTTGCTTCATAGGGAATATCCCTCGTCCCCTGAATCTTTTTAGACATCCTCCTTTGCACTGACTCCAATAGAGCTATATCCTTCCTATAGGCGAAAACCAGCTTTGTACCGCATAGTTAAGATGTGGTCTGACCAGCGCCAAGTATAATTTTATTATTACTTCGGGATTTCTGCTTTTAACACTCCTAAAAAATAATCATAGTACCCTGTTTGCCTTATTTCTAGCCTCTATGCATTGCTTTCTTTGACGTAAATCTTTTTCATACTTGGAACTTCCTAGTGCCTCGTTATTTATCGTGTACCTGTTGTGTGGATCATCTCTACCTACGCTCAGTAACCTGCAGTTGTTAATGTTGAACTGCATTGGCCATTTATCTGTCTATTTTTTCATCCTATCCAAATCTGCCTGCAAGGCAAAAGCATCCGAATCTGACATTATTAATTCACTTATCTTCGTATCGTCTGCAAATTTCCTAATATCAATGCTAATTCCACTAAGTCATTAATGTATATTAAAAATAACAATGGCCCTAAAACTGAACCCTGTGGAACCCCACTAAATACTTCACCCCACGCGGAATTAGATCCATTAATTACTAACCTTTGTCGCCTATCGCCTAACCACGTTTTGATCCAGTCTTAATATTCTACCCTCTATCCCGTGCTCTCTAATCTTTCTCACTATAAGTAGTAATAGGTTTAATGTACAGGCCACCAAATGCAACAGTTAATATCAACTTTGCACCATGGAAGGAAATAGACAGAGTAGCCACGTACAGTCAGGTATGTGTGGTAGGTGATTTCAATTATAGGATTATTCATTGGAGCTGGATGGTGGGCAAGAGTGAAGCAGAGGGATTTCTTAGGATCATTCAAGATCATTTATCTTTTAAACAGGTCATCTTAGAACGCTCACGGGGAATAATGTTCTAAATTTAATTCTGACAAATAGAGAGGAAGCAATTGGTAGGAAGCTAAGTAACAGCAACCACAATGAAATTACTAGTTAGTATAAAACTTAATGGTATGAAGATTTTAGAAGCAAAAATACTTAAAAGTACCTGACTTTAGGAGGACAGATTTTGAGGGATTGAAAAGATATCTCCAGGAGGTTGACTGGTAAGGGATAGAGAGGGAAGGTCAGGTAAGGTACAGAATGGAGGTGAGGGAGAAAAGGCTTGCTGAGAGAGGCAGGGAGAGGTGTGAAGAACGGGGGAAAGGGAGGAATGATACACAAAAGAGTGAGAGAGTTCTAAGTGAGGTGCTGTCTGAGTCAGGTTATGCTATGATGGGCGATGTGAGATTGGGGGAGATGGAAAGAGCCTAAGGTGGAAAGGATCAGGACAGATAAATGTTAATAAGGTATATAGATGCTTCAGGTTGCCAACATCCCATGAAATGAATGGATATCGGAACTGGACATGTGTGTAGTCTCCATCAGATTGATTACTTTCGAGTGCACCAGACAGAACTCTTGCACTCTGACCACGCCCCTATATCCATTCAGTAGTTGCTCGCAGACGTGATGAGTCTTGGTGATGTGTTGGAGCGGGCCAGCACTTTAGGCGGCCACACTTCACTCATGGTTAGAGAGAAGTATCCCTCACTTTCAAGTAAACCCATAAAATTTTGTAATATAAATCATGACATCTTTTCAAATGCAGTATGTAGAGGTAATGTGGATTTCACATATAAGAATTCGGAAGATGCTGCTACTACGAGTAGTATGAGTGCTGTCAGTAGAGTCAATGATAAACAACGGCAAAGAGACCAGCCACAAGTGGCCGACACACAGACTGCTGGGACACGCTCTAAATTTAGTAAAATTTAGTAAAACTAAATTGTACTGACCCACAGGGTGAGGCTGATAATCCGCGCGACGCTGCCATCTCTCATTACCTCAAGGAAAAAGAAATAGCAGTTCTTTATCCAATTCAATGCATCAATTCGTTGAAAAAAGTGGGGTGGGGTAAGGTACAAGAGACATGAAGATCTCTGCAGGGGATTATGCCGTAAGTAAATTAAATGCAGTGAAGGTGCTGGTCATACAAGTGAAAATGAGACTGATAATTTACAGAATACTTACTGTTATGTCCTCTCGAGATACCCTGTCTAATGTAATGAGTGATGAAAAGAAATATAATTGAAACAGTATTCTATATCAGTTATTGCCCCAAGCTGACTTATTTATTGAAGACCATTGGATGAAGAAACTTTATTTTTTTGGTCTGTTTGAACAACACACAGTAAGACGGGGAAGCATCAGTGTGTCCTTCCATCGTGGCGATCAGATGAGAAGTGAGTAAATTTGCACGTGCGTGATGACCTGACTCCCCCTCTTCCCCCAGTTTCAAAGTTTCAAAGTTTCAGAGTTTGTTGAGAAAAGAGGGGGGAGATACAAACAAGGGGTGGTACAGTACAAGATACAAAACAGAAATACAGAAAAACAGAAAAAGAGAAAAGTTGCTGGGCGGTCCAGCCTGCTGCTTTTGGTTACAAAATAAATAAAAAGAAGACTAAATGATTAAATAAATGCATAAAAAATACATTGTATGTAGAAAAAAAAAAGATGGTCACCCGTCCAGGTTCGCATCGGGCACAGTGTCGCTTAACTTAACTGGTCCCCGCGGTCACCCACACACAGTGTCGCTTAACTTTATTACCTGCGAAGAAGCGATTGTATCTCTGTACTTCACTCCACTGTGTTAACTACGCTTCACTGGTTTTTTGCTGTCTTTTAGATACGGGTAGCTCATGTAGCCGGCTCTTGAGTATCCCTTGATGAATTCCGTGAAGCGATCTCCGTCGTGGATGTAGGCGCCAGTCAGCACTTCTTCATCTACTTTCCCCGACCGGTTTTCTTCCTCAGCCTCGTGATGGTGGGTGACTCGCTGAGGGCAACTGACGGCGTAATTGTTCGTCTGTCCTTTGGTAGCACCCACAGATCATCGTTAGACCTTCGTCGCTGCGTTTTCTTCGTTACCCACCCGTCGTCTTCTTGCTTGCCGGTGGGAGGCTGAGGGGTCGGAGGGACGATTTGGCTTGATGGCCTGGGGCGAAGGTGCCTCCCCTTCGCTTCCGCTTCCCAGGACGTCCACTTCTTTATCCTCGTCGTCTTCTTCTTCGTCTTCTTCTTCTTCATTCTCATCGTCTTCGTCATCAACTTCGTTTTCACCCACCACATCGTCGTACGACTCCTCCTTGGCCCTGGGCTTCTCTTCCTTCGGGACTGGTTCTACATGTTTTCCTCTCTCTGCTGGACTGTTGTTGTTGTTCTGGCCATCGTCCTCTTCCTCTTCCACTTCCACTACTTTCTCCACTCGCGCGCTGGTTTGTGTGTTCCCGGGCTGAGAGCGACGCTGTGGTGTTTGTGTTAGATGCCTGGGTGGGGCGAGTGCCAGTAGCGGTACATGGATGGCAGGGAGACCGTTGTGTTTCAGCAGGAGAGGGATAAGGCTTTGCAGGTGACGGTGATCTACTCCTGCAATGGCCTTAGCAGTGAACACGCAAGCGAGGATCTTCGCCTCCAAGAGTTTTGGAGCCTCGGCGGTGTTGCGCGTGCACCTCGGACTAGAGTGAAGTGGTGTATTTTTCTACACCACGTGTCTCGCCTCAGGTCCCTTTTCTCCGTGGTAGATGTTGAAGACGACCTCGTCATCTTCTCTTGGAGGATCCTTCTTTAGGGGCTGTGTGAGACCAGAGACGTGGACAAATACGTCTTCCCGTGTCTGCTGGTTCTCAATGAAGCCATAGCCCGCCTTGACGTTGTACTATTTTACTCGTCCGGGAAGGTGGTCTGCCAGACGAGTAGTTTCGTCGTGGTTCGAACGTCAAGCTGGGGCCATGACAGAGGTGCATGGTCCGCCTCGTCTGTGTTGTGTGTGCGCGTGCCTTCGTGATGTGTGTCCTCGAGTGTCTTCAATGATGTGTCCGTCATCCTTCCTCCAGGGAAAATCCTTCCTCGGATCGAGTGGCAACGTCGCCTTACCTGATGTGCCGCATAGTCATACATGTACATGAAATACCTTCATTTGATTTGATATATAACAGTTATTTGTATCACCTGATATTTAATGAAATCGTCAGAATATTCTTAAAACGCTGTTTGTTGATAATTCTATGATTAGAGAACCGTGAGTAGTATATAGTGAATGTTTTGGTTGGAGATCTGGCAAGATGGTGAGCAACACCCTATGGGTCAGTACAATTTAGTTTTACTTATAGTATTAGGTATCAAGTGACGAAGAGCATTATTGGTTCGGCGCTTGTTACAGCCGCCACTGTCTGTGTCCGTCAGGGAAGCTCCACGTCATGTCTACTCTTTGTCTTCTTCGTCAACGATCTTGTTAAACTTCTTAAGAAAAACTGCCATCCTGATGGGTTTTTATCATGGCTTTATTTATTGGTCTTAATGGACATACTGTCTTACTGGGTACTACCAGAGAAAACATGATACATAAGATCTCTTTACTACAGTAATTTTGTGCTAGTTGCGGAATGAAAGTAAATTAATCAAAAAAATTTTTTTTGGTTACATGCAGGACGGAACAGGACAAGGAGGAGATACGTGCAGGGGAGGTTGTGGTGCAGCTGTGCGCTCAGTACACTTATTTAGGTTTCCCGTTTACAGCTGATGGGTCCACATACTCTGGAGTTGTGGCTCATGTCCAAAGTAAGATGTCCAATTTCAACAAATTTCTGTCATTTTTTTGGTAAGAACAATGATGTCCCTTTTATTGTAAAAAAATAAATAAATAAATAAAAAAAAAATAAAAATAAAAAATAGATAAATGAAAAAAATGAATAAATAATAATTCTTAATGCTGCGTTAATGTCTGACCTTTTGTATAGTTGTGAGTCTTGGCTGAATGCTAATGTGAAGCCGGTCACAAAAATATATAATTGGGGACCCTAACAGTTACTCGGCGTCCGTAAAACAACTTGCAATGATGTGCTACATCGAAGCTGGGCATACACCTCTTCAAGATCTTGTACGTAATAGTCAAAGAAAGTTTTTCAGGAGAATGTGGAGAGAGCGATCTCAAATGAGGGATGACTCTCTCATGTTTGTTGTCCGCATGGTCATAGACGTACGATATCAAACGCATACGTACATACGCAATTAATTGATGAACCGGAGAATAACATTGCCATTGCGATGAACACACTTAAGACCAATATCCAGGCTTCAAACTCGTCACGGAGAGTAACATACAGGGATATCAATCGCGATTTATCTTTACTGTACTTGAAATACACGTCAAAAAAGCATAGCATCCCTGATCATGAGAGGTTAGCATTCATCCGCTTCAGAATATCAGCATATTCCTGGTGGTAGAGTGTGTTAGATGGAATAGAAGAGAGCACGGTGCATACCTTTAGAGGAGCGTGTAGTGTCCCTGCGGTGCGGTACAGACGAAGGTTCATGTAGTGCAATGCTGTCCAGTTACACGACACATACGAGACTGAGATCATTACACGACACTGCATGACATATTTCCTAACAGTTTTCTTCTGTAAAACAATGTGAAATAGTTCATTTGATATTGCCTGTATATTAGTAACTT
This sequence comes from Portunus trituberculatus, assembly GCF_017591435.1. Classification (NCBI taxonomy): domain Eukaryota; kingdom Metazoa; phylum Arthropoda; class Malacostraca; order Decapoda; family Portunidae; genus Portunus; species Portunus trituberculatus. Next base: position 6,205,487 of record NC_059271.1, on the reverse strand, counting down.
CGCTCCGTGCAAAGTCTCCTGTTTTCGTTTTTTAGGCGAGTTTTTACATGCTATTGTGGTTTGTGTGTATTATATGTCGGCGAGTTTTTTTTTTTTTTTCTCAATTTTCATTTGTATTAAGATTTATTGCGTTTTAGGTGTTTCAAATTTAATTTTTAGTTTTGAGAGCTATTATGTGTTGAGGCCGCCATAGTACAGTGGAACCATGCGTGCTTTGAGATCCTAGAGGTCTCCAAGCGCACGGGTTCGAATCCTGTCCACGGTCTGAGTGTAGGTTGGGCTTCCTCACTCGGGCAACGGTTTCCTAGCGGGTGGGCTTTAAGATAGGAGGTACCCTAAAAAGTATCCCCTTTAGCCCATAAATTCCCGTGAAAAGCCCACATGGTATAAAAAAAAAAAAAGTGTTTTAGTTGTGCAATGTGTTTCATGTGTTTTGTGTTTTACTTGTTTCGTGTTTTATGGTCTCATAAGTTTGGTGTGCCACTATGTCTCGCATGTTTCATGTGTTTCATGTGTTTCTATGTCATGTGTTCATGTGTTTTCTATGTCGTGTGATTCTTAAGTAAGTGTCATGTTTCATGTGTCATGTTTTTTAAGCGAATGCGTTTCATGTGTTGTTATGCGTTGCGTGTTTTTTTTTTTTTTTTTTTTTTTTTTTTTTTTTTTTGGCATTTGTGTCATTGTGTGTGTTACGTTTTTAATGTATGGTTTATCGTGTTTAATGTGTTATGTTTATGGAGCAAGTTTTTAATGCGTTCAGCTGTTTTCTATTACAATACAGAGTTTCTATTCAGCTTAAAGAATTTTTGGACCATAATATTTTGTATTTCATTGAATTAATCTTTGTTAAGTATTGTGGTCAATAAAATATCTGAATATCTGAATATCTGAATATAGAACAATAAGATAACAAAGTCTGGCATTAAGCTTTGATTCCCAAACCTCCCTCCTACGATTTCTATCCCTCTCTCTGCAACTTTAACTCTTCTTTTCCGACCGTTCTATTGCAACCGTGGTATACGGCCACTGTTCTTTCCTAAATCTATTAACAGTGGTTTTCCTCAGGGTTCTGTCCTATCACCCACTCTCTTTCTATTATTCATTAATGACCTTTTTAACCAAGCTTCTACGCTGATGATACCACCATACATCTTTCCACGTCCTTTCAGAGACGCCCAACCCTTCAGGACGTCAACAGATCACGCAGGGATGCCACAGAACGTCTGATTTCTGATCTTTCTAAGATTTCTGATTGCGACAGATAAAACTCAGTAGTTTTCAATGCCTCAAGAACTCAATTCCTCCATCTATCAACTCGACACAACCTTCTAGACAACTACCCCCTCTTCATCAATGACGCTCAACTGTCTCCCTCCTCAACACTGAATATCCTCGGTCAGTCCGTTACTCATAATCTTAACTGGAAACTTCACATCTCATCTCTTGCTAAAACAGCTTCTATGAAGTTAGGCGTTCTGCGGCGTCCCCGCCAGTTTTTCTCGCCCCTCCAACTGCTAACTCTGTACAAGGGCCTTACCCGTCCTTGTATGGAGTATTTACTCTTCTAAGGTAGGGGAGGGCGGGGGGGAGAGTTCCACTCATACAGCTTTATTAGATAGGGTAGAATCAAAAGCTTTTCGTCTCATCAACTCCCTTCCTCTGACTGTCTTCAGAATCTTTCTCACCGCTGAAATGTTGCATCTCTTTCTACCTTTTATCGCTATTATCATGCTAACTGCTCTATTGATCTTGCTAACTGCATGCCTCCCCTCCTCCTGCGGCCTCGCTGCATAAGGCTTTCGCCTTCCTCTCATCCCTATGCTGTCCAACCCTCTAATACAAGAGTTAACCAATATTCTCAGTCATTCATAATCATTCATACCATGATCTGGAACCCGCTACCTGATTCTGTATTTCCATCTTCCTACGACTTGACTTGTTTTAAGAGGGAAGTTTCAAGACATTTGTCCCTGGTATTTGGCTTTCAAATCTCTTGGGGAACCTGTAGATCCAGTGGGCCCTTTTTTTAAGTATTTTGTTGCCCTTGGCAGATTTTCCTATGCGAAAAAAAAAAACTAATACGAAAATCTTAAACCCTTTTCGCCTGCCTGCTTTCGGTCTCTAATATAAATTATTTAATCATATGTAGTGTTTCAACCAAGGAGGTTTTATAACAGGAGGCGGCATGACGTCACAAAAGTGAAACCAGCGCGCTATTGGTCAGCTGCTTCCGACCGCCCATTGAAAATACATGGGAACGCTCGAGTTACGCTCCTTATTTTCCGTTTTATGTCCATGTTTTGAGGCTACCTACCATACATGTGACCTTAATAGACTCACAATAGTCGTGGCATACTGTGCCACGAAGATTTAAACGGTAAATCATACATACAAATAAGATAATACAGTGTTTTCCATCTTTGGTGGACTTGTGTGAGAGGTGGGAAGCTGTCTTTGAGGCAAACGTATGACTGTACAAGGTCATGTACATGTGTGAATATGCATGTTCATGTATAGATGTAGACATGTGTATATGTAAATGAAGGATAAATAAACTGTATATCAGGTGAAACTTGGCCTGAAGGTTGATTTTTCTTGGTATACCAATTACATAAAATGTTAAAATTCTCTCTCTCTCTCTCTCTCTCTCTCTCTCTCTCTCTCTCTCTCTCTCTCTCTCTCTCTCTCTCTCTCTCTAGATCTTATTTAGGATGATGTGTGATTTCATGTCACTGTGCGTTGAAAAGCATCAGTCACTGAAATTTTACTCCACTATTTGTTCCTTGTCATGCATTAAACGAGAAAAAGTAATATTCTTGCCCTAATTTTTCTCAGAAACGTCCTACTGTATTTCTTTCAATTTTGGAGCTATTTCGGACTAACACACTTAATAACAGGTTAACATGACATATTTAGGAAACTATAATGTGGTTTATGCAAGTTAAATCATCAGTTCTTCCTTAGTTTTTCTCTAGCAATGAAAAAGAAAGCGGCAATTTCCCATTGTTTAGCACGGGAGAGGACAATGTTTTGGGTGTAAGTTAGGATCGTAAGCTTCGCCCACCGCTTCATAAGCTCCGCCCACTGGCTTCACTTATCTTTAGTACAGCGGGATAGGCTCATGGCGTCTTCATCAATACAACCTCCTTGGTTTTATCCTACCAATCATCGTCATTATTGCTCTAGGTGAATTACTGTGCTGCTGTACATCTGTTCTGTATGTAGTGCTAGGCTAGATAATCTCTTGGCGATGCTTGTTTTTATTTATAGCATTTCATTCTTCGTACTCAAAATTTTAGTAACTTATCATTATTTATTTAAACCGTACTATACTTTTTTTATATCATTACTTTAACCTATAATTGTTGTTGTTTTTAAGGTATTGTAGTGGCGCCATATGAGCATACTGCACCAAAAAAAATTCAATCAGGCAATCAATTTCAGGTTCCAAAAACACGCTGTTAGCAAGATTCTTTTTTTTTTTTTTTATTTATTTATTCATTTTTTCTCTCTCGGTAGTGTAGTGTGTGGTGCGTGCGTGTGTACATTGTAAAGTATGACTCTCCTTACAGGTTGTGTTCAACGAATTCTATGTTTCACCGCGATCCACGTGGCTGTGTCTTACTGCCCCAATCATCAAAGTCTGGTGAACGCCATCGTGTCTTCTGGAGCAGCAATATCCCTAATGTCAACATCATTTATATTTTACCTCAATAAGACGTACAGTTTCAGAGGAGCTACTCTCATCTTTTCAGGATTTTGTTTAAACATGTGTGTTGCTGCAATGGTATTCCAACCTGTTGAATGGCACATGGGTTCCCCTTACTTCAATTTTTGGAAAACCAGTGTAAATGATCAAGCAATTTCCTCTGGCAAGACAGGAAAACTGTGTATTCTCAGGAACATATTGAAGGGTGCTGGCAACACACTGCATCTTATCACATCTCCTCATGCTGTCCTCCTAAGTATCATAGTGAGCTTCAATCTCGGCATCTTCGTGAATATATGGGATTTCCTGCCGTTTGTGATGTGGGAAGAAGGTTACACACACGATGAAATGTCACTCTCTCTGTCAGTGGCTGCGGGGTGTAACCTGGGAGGCAGACTGGCCTCCATACTCCTTGATTTGTGTATGAAGGAGAAATGTGTCGCGATGTACATCTCGTCATCAGTGCTTTCAGTGGGAACTCTTATTGGTGTGTATCATTAAGACGCATTCAAACGTGTCAATTTGCGAATGAAATTTTACGTAGGTAGGATTTCCGACTCATCCCTTCTAGGCGGAAAGTGTCACACGTAGCGACTGGAAAGTATCGACTAGTTGGTGCCTTGGCGGGAAGTGAGTGTAAACAAACAGCTACCCGCCAAGATGTCTTCCTCCAGTGACGATGCTGAAGCGGTGGTTGCTCTTCTTTTGTCGTACCGGAAGAGTCAACAGAAAAGAAAATGCCTGTGGATACGTCCGTGGCTAAGTAGAAGGAAAGAAAGGAGTGTCTACCACATTCTGAATTAGCCTACATTTCTCATAAGAAAATTATTAATCTTAGGAAGACTATGCACATTTGCGATCATATTAAATCCTGACAAGTACATAGAGTTTCCGACTCACAATCGGTGCCTAGCGACTGCAGAAAGCAGTCACAAAATAAGATAAACATGTTGGTTTTATTTACGTCGTTACGTCACGGAGTAAGTTTTGAAAATGTGGTTTCCATATACAGAAAAGAAGATATTAAAGTTGATGAGGGAAAAGAACACATCTGGGACCCCAGAAATTGATTATACAGAAAAAAAAAAAAATCGCAATTCGTCGAACGACGAAATACCTGCCACTATACAAGAACTGTTTCCCTCAATGCAGGGTGTTGTTGGAGGTGAGGTTTGAAAACTTGTAAGGATTTAATATGATCGCAAATGTGCATAGTCGTCTTAAGATTAACAATTTTCTTATGAGAAATGTAGGCTAATTTAGAGTGTGGTAGACACTCCTTTCTTTCCTTCTACTTAGCCAGGGACGTATCCACAGGCATTTCCTTTTCTGTTGACTCTTCCGGTACGACAAAAGAAGAACAACCACAGCTTCAGCATCGCCACTGGAGGAAGACATCTTGGCGGGTAGCCAAGGCACCAACTAGTCGGTACTTTCCAGGCGCTGCGTGTGACACTTTCCGACTAGAGTCGAAAACTCTACGTACGTAAAATATCAGTCGTAAATTGGCACGTCTGAACCCGCTTTTACGGAAAGCTGTTGAAGACCTTGTTTTGGTCCCGGTTAGCTGTGCCCTCCACATGCATTTATAACAATAGTAACAACAACAGTAATAATGGTGATAATAGTAATAGTAATAACGATAATAATAATGATGATGATGATGATGATAATGATAGTAATGATAATAATAATAATAATGATAATAATAATAATAATAATAATAATAATAATAATAATTCACATCTTTATGCTCAACAGCGTTTACAATAAAAGGAAACTTCTTCTGGAAGATAACAAACTTGGCCGCGTGTATATTTGGTTGTGGAATCTCGTTATCTTTGAACACGATGATCATCATTGAAATAATGGGCACAGACATGCTGCTGCCGGTAATCGGGTTGTGTGGCGTGATCAGCGCAGTGTGGCACCTTGCTATTGGCCCTCTCCAAGGTGAGCAACGCATCAACACCCCTGCTTGTGTGGCGTGAATGTTGCTTGTTGTGATGTTGGGGTTGACAACACATACTCATGCACGGTGGGGAGCAGTTGCCCTAAACACCAAAGTCTGGCTGGTATCAAAATTTTGGTGTGGGAGTTCCTGTGTCACTACTACCTACACGTAATTGTTCTTTAAACATGATGTATTTTAACGTCTAACTGATCTGCTTCCTGCAGGTGTGGTTACTGACACGTACGGGAGCTACAATGCCGGATTGTTCTTTCTGGCTGGTCTTCAAATCTTCAGCCTCTTGCTGTGGGTCCTCATGCCCATTGCAGATGCTTACTGCCAAAGGCGTCCCAGTCATGCTCACCATTTTTCCCTAAAACAGCTTGACCACCACCAGCAGCAGCAGCAGCAAAACCACTACCACCACCACCACCAACAACAACAACAACAACAACAACAACAACAACAACAACAACAACAACAACAACAACAACGTAGTCAAATTTTGAGAGAAAATCTCTCCCTTTTATATCGGGCAGAAACACGCCCTGCTGGATATGCCTCTGTGGTGCATTAAAGGCACACACACACACACACACACACACACACACACACACACACACACACACACACACACACACACACACACACACACACACACACACACACACACACACACACACACACACACACACACACACACACACCGTGACGATGGAAGAAAACAATCAACCGGTAAGCCATATTGATAGAATTGGTAGAGAAACATAATTTGCTAAGGAATAATGGAGTAGCATTTCACTACATGGACAAAGAAATGATGAAGAAATTGATAAGTACTATAATAAGACCCAGATTGGAATATGCAGGAGTAGTGTGGACCCCTCATAAAAAGAAACACATAAGGAAGTTGGAGAGACTACAAAAAATGGCTACAAGAATGGTTCCAGAATTTAAAGGGATGACATATGAGGAGAGACTAAAGGCTATGGATCTGCCAACCCTGGAACAAAGAAGAGAGAGAGGAGATCTGATACAAGTTTATAAATTGATCAACGGAATGGACCAAGTCGATAATGAGAAACTGATCCTGAGAGAAGAATATGACATTCGAAGCACAAGATCGCATAGTAAAAAGCTGAGAAAAGGAAGATGTCTGAGAGATATTAAAAAATATAGTTTCCCGCAAAGATGTATTGAGACGTGAACAGTTTAAATGAAGAAGTAGTGTCTGCAATGAGTGTGCATAGTTTTAAAGCAAGATTGGATAAGTGTAGATATGGAGACGGGGCCACACGAGCATAAAGCCCAGGCCCTGTAAAACTACAACTAGGTAAATACAAGCAAGCACACATACACACACACACACACACACACACACACACACACACACACACACACACACATGCATTCGTACTTTGTTAATACGCCATATGATAATTATTGCAATACTTTTATTTATCGTCTAGTCTTTCTGTAACTCGTGTGAGTAACGCTTCCCTAAGGCTAAACTCTACACAATGCACACGTTGAACAGCACAGTGGGTGAAGTGAAGGCACGACAGTCAAACAGGATTGAGAGACATGTACTCACTCATCTATAAAAAAAAAAAAAAGACTGATGATCCTGTTTTGAAGATTCAGTGGAACAAGCAGGACATTTAGATTAATTATTGTGAACAAAATAAAAATAAAAATATCACAGATTCCGTAATGGTTCTGAAACACTTTGTTAATGTTTACTCCTAACCTTGAGAAAGCAATAGCTGATCCCTTCGCTGTACTATTCCGTCCCTTGTCTACTTCCACGACCGTCGCTTTCTAGTGACCATGGTTTTCTGCAGGCACTTACTACCACATTTCTGTACATCGATATTGCTGTCTTTATATAATGCGGGGAAAAATGAAATGAATATGAGAAAAAAAACGATGAAAAGGAAAGAATATAAAAATTTTGTAACTATTTTCCAAATGGTAGCGGTAGCTGTATTAAAGGCACTGGTTATAATTTTGAGATTCACTATGCATTCAAATTAATTCAGTTAGAAAAGAAAAATAATTAAACATACTGATTGAATAATAACAAGTGAAATTTTCCTCCCCACAATCACGTTCGTTTTCGCTTACAGTCCAGCTCACCGGAGAGAGAATACACACTCACTACGAAGAAATTACAAGAAAAAAATAATTACATAGTTTAATTCATTACACAGCCTTACAACTGAGTTGTGGTGACACGTGCGTTTTTTCCCCTGCGCTGCGGCATGCGCGCTGCTTTTTTGGGCCGCAATGCACTGTTTATGGAGAGAGATGTACCAAACGGTGCCACTTCCTCGAGCACATACATTTAACATGTTTTGGGGGGCCTCGTTTGTTTTTAGGGGCCTTGTTACACCGTTTTGAAAGGGGGGAGGACGTACCCTGGTGGATGAGTCCCCCCATCTCACTTTACCCAACACCACCGGCAATTAATATTTCACATTTCTTTATTTCCACAACAGAATATCCTATCAAAACACACACACACACGTGCACACACACACACACACACACACACACACACACACACACACACACACACGGCCCGGTAGCTCAGTGGTTAGAGCGCTGGCTTCACAAGCCAGATGACCGGGGTTCGATTCCCCGGCCGGGTGGAGATATTTGGGTGTATCTCCTTTCACGTGTAGCCCCTGTTCACCTAGCAGTGAGTAGGTACGGGATGTAAATCGAGGAGTTGTGACCTTGTTGTCCCGGTGTGTGGTGTGTGCCTGGTCTCAGACCTATCCCAAGATCGGAAATAATGAGCTCTGAGCTCGTTCCGTAGGGTAACGTCTGGCTGTCTCGTCAGAGACTGCAGCAGATCAAACAGTGAATTACACACACACACACACACACACACACACACACACACGTGGATTATCGGGCACAGAGAAAGAGTAGCTGCCGCTGCTCAGGCGAAGAGTGGAACGAACTACCTGAAAAGTTGAATCCCATCTCTTTCCCACGGTCTGACTCTGGCTGGCCCTGTTTCCTCCCTCTTCCAAGTATTGTCAGTCGCCACAATAGGACTGGTGTGGAGTAATTGATAGTGATTTGATTGACATAACTAATGGTGTTACATTAATGAAAGACATTTTTCTCAATAGCTCAGTTCTCCCTCTACAGAATTGAGTGAAAAATTCGTGTTAAAACTTTACTTTAATGTTTTTAATTCATGGCTTGCTACCTTCTCCCTCTCAGAGACATGCCTCGATACGGTATGTCTGTACGTCTGTATGCCTGATAGCCCACGTGTGCGTAGTTACATTTATATTTATGACCTTAATAACTAAAATTCAATGTTATTGTCCTTAGCACTACATTTTGGTATTGGACCTCACTGTTTGGCAATGGATGGCAATTTCATCTGTCGAAAGTTAATGACAATAAGAAATGGTGTTCTAATAGTGTCTCAACAAGGTATCAAATGTTGTGAACAAACACAGCGATGTCCACATCAGGTTCATGTGTTACTTTCGGAGCAGGGCAATTGTTTGTTACGCCATTTTAACAGTTTTACGGTCTCCAACTCCGAAAACACACACACACACACACACACACACACACACACACACACACACACACACACCTCGTATTGTGTAGTGGTTCGAATCCTCGGGTCATAATCGGGAAGTCCCGGGTTCGAGTCGTGGGTTGGACGAGGCAAATGAGCGACCCCCTAAAGCAAAATCTGTATATGTGATGTAACACAAGGACTTGTGGCTTCGTTGTCCCAGTGTGTGGTGTGTGAGTGGTCTCAGTCCTACCTGAAGATCAGTCAGTATGAGCTCTGAGCTCTTTCCGTAGATTGGGTAGGTACCCAACAGTCCGACACACACACACACACACACACACACACACGACTGAATCTCTCAGACACCGCCATCCCAAGTTTTCAATTCACCCACCGAACTACCAGGGCCATCTAGAGGCTCTTGGTTTCAGTTGTAGGTTAGCATGTGTGTTCACCCTGCACCAAGAATCCAGTGTTATATTTAAGCCATTACATCGTGGTCTCAGTTTACAATCGATGAAGTTACGCCATCTAGTTGTGCACAGAGAGAGATGGAGGTATAGAGCAGGTGATGGTGGTTATGGAGATAAAAGGCATGAACTTGGCAACTCATTGGAGAAGCATCACCGGGCGAATGCCGTGCGTCAAATGGCGGAAGCAGCATGAAGCAATGCTGGCAGTGGTGAAGACTGGAGGGAGACACGGAGGTGGTGGAGGCCAGGCAGAAGGCCCCGCCTTCCCTGACTACAACATCGGGCGTCGCTGGTGTCCATCGAGCCATCTACTCTGCGCCCTCTGGTGAGTTTGCTCTAATGAAGGAAGTGTGCATGCTACATGTGTGTAAATGACACATAGTACAGTATTCAAGAGTATTTCATTGTGTTCTTACGGCGTGTTATATAGAATGGAAGAAAAGTTTTTTTTTTATTTCATTATTGGATCAGTGCCGCGACTACCGCCATCAACTCACAGCTCTGTGTAGCAAGTGGCGTGTGCAGGACAAAGTGTGGGTTGCTTGGTGCCGCGGGTAGGGCGTCATAAGTTCTTTAGGAGACAGGTATGGATGGCGGCGTGCTGGATTTGGCTTCGGCATTATAGCACCTCCCATTGATTCCTCTAACAGACACGTCATCAGTCTTCACAGCAAAGAGGTATTCACGAATGTCAAGGTCCTTAACTATGCTCAAACTCCTCGCCAAATACTGCGCAGAGCGATGAAGTGTCGTAACTGAACTCCTGTCACTGCTTGAACAAACGTTAGTGGCGTTTTTAATCTTCGCGAGATCTGCATTCTTCTTAATAAACTCGTGAAGGGAGAAAAGTATTGACACCATCTATGATCTGTCTTAACTATGTTCATGTTAGAGTTCAGAGGAGAAACTTTTGTGAGGTGTGTGCTTTGATGTAAATGCTTGATATGGAACCTGATTTACTTTGACATTTTTGAAGTGACATGGAACTGATTAAAAAAAAAAATGATGTGTTCCGTTCCGGTAAAGTTCAATCCAACTCCGAAATTCTAGATGCGTAATGGACAAACAAGTTAAAAAGATCCTAACACTAACGTGGAAAGGTACTAACTCATTTCTTCCTTGTTATCGTAAATGTTATTCTTTATTGTGAACATTCATAGTCTAGAAGATTGATTGATTGATTGATATAATTATTGGTCATGATATATACAGACAGACTACTATTATAGACATTATGATATACAATGACCATAGTCCATGGAGCATAAGCTCTTTATGGACTAATGAAATTTATATACTATGGTGGAAGACGAATACATGATTATATGTTAAGTAATTCATAACTTTAACCCAATCAAAGTAGATACATGCATAATAGTTATACCCATAATACAAAGAAATAATAATAATAATAATAATAAAATAAAAAAATAATAATAATAATAATAATAATAATAATAATAATAATAATAATAATAATAATAATAATAATAATAATAATAATAATAATAATAAGGATAATAATAATAGTAACAATAACAATAATAACAATAGTAATAAAACATAATAATAATAATTATAATAGTAATAATAAATAGTAACAAATAATGATAATAATAATAATAATAGTAACAAATAATAGCAATTATAATAATATCCATTACACAATACAAATAATTACATATATTATATCAATAGTACTGACAACAATAGTAATAATAATAATAATAATAATAATAATAATAATAATAATAATAATAATAATAATAATAATAATAATAATAATAATAATAATGACCATTGCACAATACAAACAATTACATATTATATTAGTAGTACTGATTACAATAGGAAAAATAATACATTCAATAATTATTTCTTAACTGTTCTTTTATCAGTAATTTAAAGGAATTTAATGGTTTGTTTTTAATGGTTTCTGAAAGCTGGTTCCAGTGTTTGGTTCCTCGTGAGACAACACTACGTTGGGCATGGGAGGTTCTACAGAGGGTATCCTTAAATTGCCTGTCTGCCTTAACTGAATATCATGAGACAAAATCTGGAAGCCTGTGTCTGCTGTGTATATATTGAGAGATCTGTATACAAATATCAAGGTCTGGAATACAATTATGTCTTGAATTTTTAGGAGTTTAAGATCCTTAAATATAGGACTGGTATGTTCGTACTTGTTGCTGTATGTCATATTACGAATTAGCCTTTTTGAGCAAGAAATAATTTATCAATATAGGTTGTGTAAGCTCCACCCCAAACAGAACAACAATATATAAAATAAGGATAAACTAGTGAAAAATAAATTTGTTTTAAACAATAAATATCAACTAAATTACGAATTTTGTAAATTAAGCCTGAAAACTTAGAGGTTTTATTAATTACATCTACAATGTGGGATTTCCAATTTAAATTTTTATCGATAATTACTCCTAAAAATTTAGCCTCTTGAACTTCCTTGATTTTCATATCTTTTACCTTAAGGTTAATATTTTGTGGTACAGTCATGTGTGGATGAGACAACATATAATGAGTTTTGTTTATGTTAAGAGACAATTTGTTGGATTCCAGCCAGTTGACAACATGTATCAATTCATTATTCATTATATTCTGCATATCATCCAAATCCCTTCCCTGAACAAAGAAATTGGTGTCATCAGCAAAAAGTATAAATTTGAGTTTTGTAGAACAACGAACAATATCATTAATAAATATAAGAAACAAAATTGGCCCTAAAGTTGATCCCTGAGGCACACCACTATTGATATTTGTGCATGATGATGCAACATTATTAAACACAGTGTATTGTTGTCGGTTACTTAAATAGCTTTGAAACCATCTATGAGCTGGACCCCTAATCCCATAAACAGATATTTGTTTTAACAAAATAGCATGATTAATTGTATCAAATGCTTTCGATAGATCACAAAAAACAGTTAACTGGTAAAGTTTATTATCTAAAGCATTGTAAATATTTTGACAAAAATTATGAACAGCTAATTCAGTAGAATAATTTTTCCTAAAGCCATATTCATGTGCATTCAACAGTGAATTTTGTGTCAGATAATTGCTAAGTCTACTCTCAACTATTTTCTCAAATACCTTACATATACTGGACAAGATTGAAATGGGTTTGTAATTAGAAAATTCGGAGATGTCACCTTTCTTATGAACTGGGACAACCTTTGCAATTTTTAGAAGAGAACATCCTGAACCGCTATGGAATATCAAGAATCAGATAACACATCCTGCTTGGCTTTAGACCACAAAGAAAAACCTTATAAGTATGACAAGACTCACAATAAGATAGATACACATAGCAACTCGATCCAACACGGCGCCCAAGAGGATCCACTGGGCAGCTATTCCACTCTGCTCAGATCGTGACTCTCGTCCCACCAAGCTGCCCATCTCGATCTCCTCGTTCTTGGCCGCCCCAGCCTGTCCTTGTCCCGGCGTGCGCTGCAGATAATATGAGGGAAACAAGTAAAGAAAACGTTGGAGTAATGCGCGAAGAGGAAAAACGGGAGTGGGTACGTAAAATAAAGAAATGGGAGGACTAGATGGAAGATAAAGAGAGGAATATGAGATGGGAGGGAAGCACTGAATAGGTAACAAGTTTGAAAGAGCAGGAAGAGTAAGTGGTAGTAAAGTGGGATTATGTGTGAGGAAATAAAAAGGTAACCAGTCAAGGAAATAGGATTCGAGCTGTACCTTTGTTTGATTTCCTTTCACTCGTTAAATCTAATGGGCTCTAGTGATTTGTTTGCGAAATTAAAGACTCCATGTTAAAATAGATTGTTTTTAGGTGTAATTGTGTGCACGGACATATAACTGTGCTAATATTTACATTCACGATCCCCAAACACTTGAACCTTCATTCCTTCCCCTCACCTGTCTGGTGTAGGCGTGGAGGCAGAGGGCGGGTGCGATGTTGACGGAAAAGCTGTGCACATCCATGGGGGGTGGGATGTTGTAGGGTCCATGGGCAGCCCGCACCACCCAGGAAGCGATGAGGATACTAGCGACTGTCATCACCATCTGCACCACCATCAGTTGAACTGTTAGAACATAAGAGCATAAGAAAAGAGGGAAGCTGCAAGAGGACGTCAGGCTTACACGTGGCAGTTCCTGTAAGACCAAAGCTACCTAATTCCATCTATAATCCCCATCCATAATTTTATCCAATCTTCTTTTAAAGCTCCCTATTGACCCAGCACTAACAACATGACCACTGAGTCCGCTCCTTTCAGTACGTTCCATTCATTAACCCCTTCAATACTGTGACACATTTTTACCTTGAAATTAGTGCACGATTAGACCATTTTATTGACATTGGGAAGAGTCTATGGCAGTCAGAAGATTAATGGCCACAGTTTTCACTATTTTTATCTCCACGTAAGTTTCTGAAGCTGTATAAAATCACCAAAAAGTAGTAACCAGAATGAATGTGGAAACGCGTTACAGTACTGAAGGTTATAAGGGCAAGGAGGGCAGCGTTAGGATTTGTCATAGTTGTGGTGGTGAGAGAGGTTATAGTAGTAGTGGTGGTGATGGTTCAAGTAAGATGATACGGAAAGTGTATAAGGTTGTTATGGTTTTCTCTGTTTTCTTTGACTCTCTCTCTCTCTCTCTCTCTCTCTCTCTCTCTCTCTCTCTCTCTCTCTCTCTCTCTCTCTCTCTCTCTCTCTCTCTCTCTCTCTCTCTCTCTCTCTCATACATACACAATAATTTCTTTTTAAGGCATATTGATAAAACACTCGTAAGCAAATTTTAAGTGGTGATGAGAAGAGAGGAAAAAAAAAAAACGAGAAAGGAAGCCACATCCTTCAAGAAGCCCTCCATGATAGCCCCTCACCCTCTCACCCCATCACCAAGAAACACTGACTTAGTAGCGGCGTGGTGTTGGGGGCGTTGTTGACCGTGTTCTGGATGAAGACGAAGAAGAGCAGGTTGAGGAGAAGACAGAGTCCCCCGAAGGTGATCTTCTCGCTAGCCCCAGGAGGCAGGATGAACACCACCAACGTCAGGAGAATCAGACCTGTGACGAACGTGGTATTGGCCAAGTAGTTAAAAAATGGTGTAGAAAATAGAAGATAAGAGTGAAATTGTGTGGTGACTATTATTTGAATATAAAAAAAAGGAAAACATTGAAGGAGCTGAGCACACGGATCTTCTACACAGACCTTGGCAGAATGGAGGGAATCAGGAAAGTTAATGTAAAAGAGAAGAGAAGAAAGGACTGCAACTTAAGATATCACTAGAAAATTAGGAAAATATGCAGAAATGTGTGCTCGTCCACGAAAACAGAAACAAAACGAGAGATTATGTGAATTCTGGAAAATGTAAAGAAAAGAAGAAATAACAAGACAGAAGGTGCCAACACAAAGGCACTTCACTTCCTAACTTTCACTTAAATAAATCTGGAGGAAACGAGAAGGCGCGAGACTATCAAAAGGAAGAAGACAAAGAAAACTATCATTAAGCTACATTCATGAGGAAATAAAAGGGAAATTCACAGAGCACGATGATATACAGAAACAAGAGGAAGAGGACGAGAATGATGAACTGGAGGTGACATGGTGACGCTATGTTATAGAGAGAGAGAGAGAGAGAGAGAGAGAGAGAGAGAGAGAGAGAGAGAGAAACTTAATGACTAACTGGCAGACAATCTTCTAAGCATACAAACGAATGAACAGATTGAAAGTCTCTCTCTCTCTCTCTCTCTCTCTCTCTCTCTCTCTCTCTCTCTCTCTCTCTCTCTCTCTCTCTCTCTCACAAGCTTCAGGGCCTTGACGAGCCAGTTGTAGGCGGTGGCTTTCCTCTGCAGCCTGAACAGCACCTCCAGGTTGACGTAAGGCTCTTCACAGCAGTCGTAGAAAAGCTCCTCTCTCTTCACTGCGGTGCCGAGGATCTCCCAGCTCAGAGTGTCCATTGCACCGTCACGACTCGCGGTCACCTCTTTTCCTAACTAGAAAGAGAGGGTGTGAGGGAGGAGTAGAGATGAGAGGAAAGACTAGGAGGAGGAGAGAGTGTGTGTTTTATTTAGATTTTCAAACACTATGAAGCAGAGTTTATTTATAAGGAGTGGAGATAAAAGGAAAGACTATAGCAGAAGGGAGAAGAGGTGAGGAAATGTGTTGTATTGAGATTTCCATATGCTTTGAAGTAGATTTCTCTTTCTTTGTCCCTCGTCTTCCTATCCTTTCCTCCCTTCCCTTCATCTGTTTTCTCTCTCTGTCTCTTCATTACTTTTGCACTAAACTTCCATCTATCCCAACTTCTACTATTCTTCATCTTTCCCCTATACGCATCCTTTCTTTTGTGGTGGGAAGTCAACATATCAACCCATTCAGTACCATGACGCTTTTCCATATTCATTTTGCATACTATTTAATGATTTTATACAGCTTTAGAAACTCATGTGGAGGATTGAAATAGTGAAAACTCCAGCCACTAATCTTCTAATCCCCATAGACCTTTCTTAATGCAAATAGAATGGTCTAATAGTACATAAATCTCAAGGTAAAAAATGTGTCTCGTTATTGAAAAATTAAGATAGATTAGGTTAAGTACCTCTGTGGTGAGGCTGTCTTCAACGAGGAGGTCGATGGTGAACCCGTCCTGTGTCCACGAGCCAAGCTTCAGGCGGCACTCATGGCTATCGTGGGGCCAGTATGCGAGGTCAGCCACACAGGAGAAGGCCATGTCGATAGGGTGTATGAATATGACACCTCCGTCCTTGCTTACCGCCAGTCGAGTCTTTGGAATTATTGCAATGTCCTCGGCTTCTGCCCTGTCGGAGGAGGGTAACAGTAGTAGTAGTAGTAGTAGTAGTAGCAGTAGTAGTAGCAGTAGCAGTAGTAGTAATAGTAGTAGTAGTTCACCCCCTTAGATGCAAGGTTTCATCTCTCTTCGATGCAGGATTTAATTTCTTGCTATCTTTCATCACTATTGTCATGTTAACTGGTCTTCTGATCTTGTTAACTGCATTCCCTTCTGCCTCCCATCGCCTCGCTGTACAAGGCTCTCGGTTTTCTCATCGCTATTCTGCCCACCTCCCTACTTCAAGAGTTAACCACAGAGCTGTTCCCAGTCTTTCATTCCTTTCACTAAACTGTGGAGCAACATCTCATTCTGAATTTTTTTGTTTCCTATGACTTAGATTCTTTCAAGAGGAACGTAACATGACACTGCTGATAATTATGTAGTTTTGCACATTTTTTTTTTTTTTTCTGCATTCATTATCTTTTAGGATTAACATTTTTTTTTTATTTTATTTCATTTGTTTCTTTATCAGTTGAACTACTTCTTACATTAAAAGTAATAGTAGTAGTAGTAGCAGCAGCAATAGTAGTAGTAGTAGTAGTAGTAGTAGAAGTAGAAGAGTAGTAGTAGTAGTAGTAGTAGTAGTAGTAGTAGTAGTAGTAGTAGTAGTAGTAGTAGTAGCAGCAGCAGTAGTAGTAGTAGTAGTAGTAGTGGTAGTAGTGGTAGTGGTGGTGGTAGTAGTAGTAGTGGTAGTAGCAGTGCAGCAGCAGCAGTAGTAGTAGTAGTAGTAGTAGTAGTAGTAGTAGTAGTAGTAGTAGTAGTAGTAGTAGTAGTAGTAGTAGTAGTAGTAGTAGTGACAGCAGCAGCAGAAGTAGTAGTAGCAGTATAAGGAAAAGAAGTAAAAGTAGAGGTAGAACAAGAGCAAGATGTAGTAGTAGCAGCAGAAGTAATAGAAGAAGAAGAAGAAATAGAAACAGAAATAGAAATAGAACAAAAATAAGAATAAGAACAAGAACAAGAGCAAGAACGAGAACAAGAAGTAGTATTAGTAGTAATAGCATTAGCAGTAGTGTATTGGCAGGTAAACTCACGCGTTGTAGAATGTGATATCAGGCAGCCACAGATCTCCAGGGTTGAAGGAGAGCTTGTGAATCCCGTCCCAGGCTTGATCGTCCCACATAAGGCGACGGTCTGTCCAGCTCTGTCACGAAAAAAATGCGTCAAGCTTGGTTCGCTCACTATATATATATATATATATATATATATATATATATATATATATATATATATATATATATATATATATATATATATATATATATATATATGTATGTATGTATATATATATATATATATATATATATATATATATATATATATATATATATATATATATATATATATATATATATATATATATATATATATATATATATATATATATATATATATATATATATATATATATATATATATATATATATATATATATATATATATATATATATATATATATATATATATATATATATATATATATATATATATATATATATATATATATATATATATATATATATATATATATATATATATATATATATATATATATATATATATATATATATATATATATATATATATATATATATATATATATATATATATATATATATATATATATATATATATATATATATATATATATATATATATATATATATATATATATATATATATATATATATATGCATACATTGTCAATAGGTACCTGCTCCTCCTCCTCCTCCTCCTTTATCTCTGCTTGTAAACAGACTCCACAGAGCATGCTGGAGGAAGGAAAGAAGAAGAAGAAGAAGAAGAAAAAAAAAAAAAAAAGGAAGAAGAAGAAGAGAAAAAAAAAAGGTCTGGGAAGAGACGGGAAGAGAGGAAAGGTATGAGGAAACGAGCTAGAGAAAACAGGAAAGAAAGCACGTCAATTCATACAGAAAAAAAAATGTAAACGAAGGAAAGAAGTATAATATAAAGTAAAGAAGAAGGAGAAGGAAAAAGGGAGTGATTATGTATGGTGCTGTAATTATGTGGAGGGAAAAGAAGATCAGGAGCGGGAGGAGGAGGAGGAGGAGGGAAGACGTGTATGAAGTCACGTTACTTACGAAGCCAACCCATGCGTGGAGATGAAGACGGTGCGTTGCTTCATGCTGTCGAGAAAAATAAGGAAGATGATATGAGTTTGTGGTTAATCATCTCCTCCTCCTCCTCCTCCTCCTCCTTCTCCTTCACTACCATACGTCTTATCTCATGTGATCTCTTCCCACACTCTCTCTCTCTCTCTCTCTCTCTCTCTCTCTCTCTCTCTCTCTCTCTCTCTCCACAGTACATTGATTTCCTCAATTAATCCTAATTTCTCCCCTTGCTCTCAACCATTTATTCTCCTTTCCTCTCTCCCTTCCTCCCTACTTTATTTATTCATATTTGTCCAATTTTAACACCATTTTCTTCCCAATCTTTTTTTTTTTCATTTGCTTTATCCCTACAATTAATCTAAATTTCCTTCATCTCTGTCAAATTCTCTCTCCCTCCCTTCTTTTTTTTTTTAACTAAGTAACCTTTCCATCTTCGATCTCATACATTACTCTCAACTTCTAAATTTTACCCACGATCATTCTCCCTCCCTTCCTTCCTTCCCTCGCTATCTTTCCTTCCTTCCTTCATCTCACCATCTCCAGGTTTCTGATGGTGAAGGAAGTCATGGAGAGGATCAATGGTTCCCTGTGAGAGCTGGGGACTTCCTCCTTGCTATAGTTGCGAAGGAGGGTGTCTCGCAGCCGTTGCCGTAGGAGATGTGTGTGGTTCTGGCCGCATCCTGCAATGAGAGAGGGATATGAGGGGGAGCTATGAAGGGTAAGAGGTTGCTGGCTGACTGGTGTGTGTGTGTGTGTGTGTGTGTGTGTGTGTGTGTGTGTGTGTGTGTATGAAAGGGGCATATTATTTTTCACGCTTAATGTAATGTGGAGACAGGATAATAAACAAGCTTAGCAAGACACATGTGTTCACACTTTTTTTTTGTTTTGCGAGAGAGAGAGAGAGAGAGAGAGAGAGAGAGAGAGAGAGAGAGAGAGAGAGAGAGAGAGAGAGAGTGGTAGGGGGTTTGTATTCATAAACGCATCCTACCTCCGTGTTATTATCGTGAAGGACACACACACACACACACACACACACACACACACACACACACACACACACACACACACACACACACACACACACACACACACACACACACACACAAACTCACGAAGAAAAGATGACCTTCTCTGTGATTTTGTTCCTGCACCACTGAGAGAGAGAGAGAGAGAGAGAGAGAGAGAGAGAGACAGTGACAGAGACAAAACTCACTAATACATGAAAAAAATAAGTAAATATAAAACCCCCTCTCACATAAATCAACCAATATCAAAACATTAGAATAGGGAAACACTGCAATCGAGTCACGTACAGCTAGTAAATCATTCCTCTTGATAATCCAATGGAGCTCACTGCATCAACAAACACCCACTCCCACCCGTCATACAAACTTAGCACATTCTTGCACAGTCATCCTATGCTTCTCGTAGATGAAAGGCTGACTTACGCCTTCTCGGATCATTTGCTTCACTCACTGTTAACCCCTTCTGTACCATGACGCGTTTCCATATTCATTCTGCTTATACTATTTGGCGATTTTATGCAGCTTCAGAAATTTATGTGGGGATTGAAATAGCGAAAGACTGGCCGATAATCTTCTGATCTCCATACACCTTTCTTAATGTAAATAAAAGGGTATAATCACACCCAAAACTTATGGTGAAAAAAAACGTACGTCTTAGTAGTGAATGAGTTAATGCGACTGAAGAGGGAAAACCGACACCCATCATGTCTCTCACGTCCTTGCCTTCTGCCTCGCCTCAGCTTAGCTCTTTTGTTGCCACGGTTGTCAATGGTAACACTCTGAGCGTAAGGATTTTTTTTCTTATGTAAAAGGGGAAAACTGGTCAAGGGCAACAGAAAAAATAAAGTTAAATAAAAAGGCCCACTTAGTTGTTGGTCTCCATGCAGGTTCGACAGAGTTTGAACATCCCTCTTAAACGATTTCAGGTCATAGGAAGCTGGAAGTACAGTAAGAGGAGGTAAGGAGTTCCAGAGTTTACCAGAGAAAGATAAATGAATGATTGAGAGAAATGGTTAACTTTAACATAGACGCACTAAGATATGAAAGAGAATAATGAGTTGAATGGTTTGTTTCTTAGCTACAAAAGTAGTTTAAGTGGCTACAGCACAGCAATAAGTGTTTAAAAAGTTGCATCTTATTATAAGAAAGAAAATATTCACCAGGAAAAGATCGATAAGGGAAAAAATGGATGAGTATATAAGACTAGAATGAGAGAAAGCGGAGTAAAAGGAAGAGGGAGAAGGAAGATATGAAACAACGAATAAAAAAAAAAAGAAGAAAAGGAAAGCAAATGTAGCAGTTAAAATGGGGAAAATAAGATAAGAAAGAGGAAATCACTGGAATGACAGAAGGAAAAAGGAAAACGAGGGACAAGATGAGGGTGAATTAGAAAAAAAGAGAGAAGAAAACACGGTAAGGAAGTCTCTCTCTCTCTCTCTCTCTCTCTCTCTCTCTCTCTCTCTCTCTCTCTCTCTCTCTCTCTCTTTCTTACCTGCCGTTATCATCACCATCACAACCACCATCACCATCAGAAGTCTTGGCAACTCCATCTTGCTGCCCCGATCTGTAACATCATCACCATCATCACCACACCATCATCTTTACAACCATCACTATCATCACCACACCATCACCACCCTCATCACCATTACTACTACTATCCCTACCATTATCACCATCACCATTACAATCGCCATCAACACTTTTTCATTATTACTATCACAAAACTACTAGAACTTCTAAACTACTACTTATATCACTGTTTCTATCGCTGGCAGTATAGTAGTAGTAGTAGTAGTAGTAGTAGTAGTAATGATGATATAATTGCCACGGAAACGTCTCTCTGGTACTCACTGTCTGCTGGCAATGTCGGGCGTCGTCTGCTCTTACTCGGGTTCTTCACTTCATTATATTGCTTAACTCCCACCGGGCCTCACTGCTGCTGCTGCTGCTGCTGATACTCACTTCCCCTCTTCCCTCCTAACAAGCTCTAATGTCTGCACCTCTCTCTCTCTCTCTCTCTCTCTCTCTCTCAACTTCATCATCATCATCATCATCATTATCATTATCATCATCATTATTTATCGCTCTTATTTTCTTTTCATACATGGAGAGAGAGAGAGAGAGAGAGAGAGAGAGAGAGAGAGAGAGAGAGACGCGTACGCTACTGGAGTTTATTTTGATAGAGTGTTTAGATAGTATTCAAGTGTTGGCGTCGTGGTGACGCGGCGAGACATGGCGTTCTGTGTGTCGGGCAACAGATGAGCAGCTCTGGTGGTGTCTCGCTGGCGTTATTTCTCATTTTTCTTCTTCTCCTCAATGTTCAGCTGATGTTCTCCAGATTCTCCTCATCTGTTACTGCTGGTCTTCTCTTCTTCATAGTTGACAAACCATCTCATTTCTTATCTTCTTCCCACATCAGTAATGCATTCCACCATCTGCTCTCCTCGAAGTATACTACATGTTTAAATATCAGTTAATATAAAAGCGGTATATAATTACTTTACCAAAACGCATCATTAGCTTGTCAAGATGCGAGGAACAAATGAGCAGCAGCCTTTCACTAAACGCTCATCAAGGGCTATCAGTATACAATAGGGCGCTCGTGCGTTGAGTTAATCCTGGACTTTCTGTCCGTGTTATCAAACACATCTCGATAATTTAAGCATCCTCTGGTGATTACTGGAATGTTGAAAGTTGTTTTCATGATTGTATATAATGATAATAACACAAAGGGCCGCCGTGGTACAATGGAAACATGCGTGCTTTAGGGTCCGAGGGATCTCCAAGCGCACGAGTTCGAATCCTGTTCACGGTTCGAATATAGGTAGAGCTTCCTCACTCGGGGCAACAGTTTCCTAGCGGGTGGGCTTTGAGATAGGAGGTACCCAAAAGTATTCCCTTTAGCCCATAAATTCCAGTGAAAAACCCACATGGTATAAAAGAAAATGTTCTACAGCACTATTCTCAAACTTTCAATGGGTGAGATTCCGGGTTAGCATGAATGATGAAGCTTCGATGACTAATCCAATTATTTATTGGAGCAATTTTTTGGTATTTATGTATTTCCATTTTCCTATGACATGAGCTCATTGAAGAAGGACGTTTCAAGACATTTATCACATTCTTTTGGCTAACTCTCTCGGAGTTCCTCGGGGACTGGCATCTATCATTAAGTGGGCCTTTTTGTTTAGTCATCTTTGTTGTCCTTGGCCAGACTTCCCTCTTACATAAGAAAAAAAAAAGACCTAAACCACTCCTCCATCATGCTTAGGAGGCTCTTCTCATCAACATTCTTTTACTCTTCTACATCTAAAAACATAAGACAATAAGGGAAGCAGCAAGAAGCCATCAGGTCTAGACGTGGCAGCCCCTGTATGAAACATGCTTACCTATTTCCACTATCATCCTCATCCATAAAATTGTCTGCTAATCTTTTAACGCTCTCTGATAACAGCACTGATAACTTGATCATTTAGACAGTTCCATTCTTCTATAACACTCTGAGAACCAATTCCTTCCGATAAAATGAAGAAGGGCTCACGCTTCCTCAGGGGGCTGAAGAAGCTTCTGTGCTGCTGCGGGTACAAGGCCCAGCAACAGGACGAAGAGACTGACGAGTACGTGGTTGTTGAGCCTCCACGCCAGGATGACGGAGAGAAGGATGATGTGCGTGAGGAGAGTGACAGCCTGGCTGACAGCACCTCAGAGAGGGCTCAGTCACTGGCAGTGACGTGCGGCCACTCTCCTGAGTGCGAGTCGGCCCAGAGCTTGTCTGAAGAGTGCGTGGTGCTGGAAGATCTTGAGCGTGAGGCTAAACAAGTTGCAGTCATTGATGAAGCCCTGATTGAGAAGATTTATGCCTTGATTGATGAAAAGCCTGTGAAGCCATCAGCGACAGAGGCCCCAGAGTGTGTCGAGGAGCAAGGCAAGGCCGACAGACAGACAGAGCGCTGTGCTCCAAAACGACGGCGGCGCAGGAAGAAGAAAGTGCATCACGAAGAGGAGGACGACGGCGTTGAGTGGCAGGTGGTGTGCAAGAAGCAGAGACGCAAGAAGAGCGATGCAGTAATAACACCTGCCATCACAGCCCGTAAGCCTGAGCCACAGAGCGTCTCCCGCAAACCCAAAAAATCACGCCGGAGCAACAAATGCCGCCAGGATGAACGTGACAAAGTCCGGCTGTCGTGGCAAGAGAGCACGGTGAAGGTGGCGGTGCCGGTGGCGCCAAACAGACGACGTCACGTCATTGGCATGCGGGGGGACACAATTCATCAGTTGCAGCTGCAGTACCTTGCTGTGCGTGTGTCAGTGCCCCTCCCGCAAGACCTTGTTTCTCAGGAAGTAATCATCGAGGGACCCAAGACACAGGCTGACGCCGTGGCCCTGCAAATAACCCGCCGCCTTCAGGCAATAGAGGAGAAACTGCGCGAGGCAGACCAACGGCGCCAGGAAAGAAAGATTGTGACGCTGAAGGTAAAAGTGCAACCCGACATGCGACGCCACGTGGTGGGTCCTCGAGGCGAGACGCTGAGGAGGCTGGCACAGGAACACCCCGCCGTCAGGGTGATGGTACCAGGCGCGGATACAGGGGGGGGTCCAGGGGGCCCGGGCCCCCCAAAAAATCTCCGCTCCCCTTTAAAAATCTCGACTGTATGCCATATGCTGATAGTGGGTACAGAACAAAATCGCTTAAAATAATTATTGTAATCTGCTGCAACTATAATGCGGAAAGCAGCGGAATGTGTCGTCGGCCGTATAGGTATATATATGCATAATGCAGGCGCTGATGCAGGAGAAGGGGGGGAGATGGCTCGGGCTCGGGCCGCTATGTGGAGGTGGACGGGATACTATTTTTTCTGTATCTGATGCAACTTTTCACTCTCCTTCAGGGCCAGGGCACAGCAGGCACGTGCCCAAAGGCCAGGTCCCCGCACTCATCTAAGAATCTACGCGTATATACTCATATGGGGCCGTTCCCAGCAACCCAGGGACGATGGAGAGGGGCCGAGGGTATCGGACGAAATGTCTGCTAAAATCTGCTAAAATGTCCACTTTCTGTGATAGTCAAAACAATAACTTGTACCTTTCGTTTGCATTTCTGGAGAACTTAGAATTTTCTTTATTTACTTTCAGTATTTAAGTTACGGAAGTCGAAAACGTATATTGTTTATTATAGAACTAAATTTAAAGGCCTAGGAAAAATATGTGACCTCATTCCTCACATGCAAGCAATAAGTTAAATTTAGTGGATGGATGAATAAAAAAAATAGTTAACCCTAAAAATAATAAATGCTCTTTTATTATAAATAATAGAAAATGACGTTCACAGCTGATCGGGGGACAAGAAGACCGAGGAGTAGTGTTGCCAGATCTACCGAAATTTCATGAGATCTACTGAAATTCCGACGAATCTCATGAAATACCGAATTATTGCTGCAATCTACAGAATTTTGATAGGTTCTCCAGAATTTCTCCAAAAATTAAACTTCCCGGTTACTGGTAGTTCGAAATTCATTAGAGGGGAAGGGAGTGAGCAGAGCAGAAGGGGTGGGGTGGGGGGTTAGCGAAGCTATATAGGCCTCTGGTAGTGCCTGCATGTAGTGCCCACAGTAGTATAAATAATATTTATTCAGTTTATAACCCTCCTATACCCTTGTTTGTTTCCCACGTAACATGTCCCTCCCTTCCTTTCCTTCCCCCACTCCCCAAGAAATCAGACTCAGTACACGTATTTGGCCTCCTTCCTCCTCCACTCCCCAGTTGGAATCAAGTAGTAAATGCGTATTTCGCCTCCCTTCCCCCCTTTTGTGGATCACGGATAATGAGCCAATGTACCCACACCTCTCTACCTTCATGCTTAATTTGTTGTGCTTGCCTCACTCAAGTGCAACGGTGGAGTGAGTATTTTCAAGCATAAATCTCATGAAAACAAAACTGAGAAACAGACTGTCAACTAAAACTATTAGTGGGATGCTTCACACAAAAGAATTATATCAAATTATAATTGTCATGATTTTGAAATAAAAAAGAAATGGTTAAAAGAATGAATAGTGAAATGTACAAGAATAATTTAATGTGAGCAGGAAACAGCAGCTGAAACCACTGCTGATGATGATGAAGTAGAAGACTGATGTATGTTAGGCTAAACTAAGGTAGTTCGTTTTGTTTTGTGAAAGAAGTAATTTTTTTCTACCAGCATATTATAATAAAGTATTGCAGTACGGTACTTACAGAAAGTTTCTTAATTTAATTTCACTACTTCAAATATATTCATATAAAAACATTTTTAATTTGATTATATGTACATATATTATCGAGTGTGTCTACTGATTTTTTACCTATATCTACTGAATTTTTCCGTACATTTCTACTGAAATTTCACCTGCGCCATCTGGCAACACTGCCGAGGAGGAATGTAGCACGCTGTATCCAGAGGTGAGCTTCCCTCTCATGAATTTCCGCATTTTCTTGTATTTCTTCCCTCTAACTGATAGTGTATTGTTGTTGAAGATGTCAGAAGCATGTAAATAGGTTATTGCATACAGATTGAAAGTTCAGCTTTGGTCAGATCTTCATGTGTTATACCACTCATAAATGGAATGTGTTTACTGGCATGGCGGCGTGAGACCGTGGATGAGGATGGCGATGATGCCGGGAATCGTCTCTCCACCGACACTTGTTTATAGTGACTACTAATTAGTTACAATCACTGCAACTACTGGCGGTCATGTCTCTATGTAACCACTACAATACGTGCTATTTGCACTAGCAGTAATTTGCAGCTAAAAGAAGGCGAGAGAGATGGGAGGAAGGAAGGAGTAAAAGACAAAGTCCATAGGTGATAGATGGAATTTTCAAGGACAGAGGCAAACACTGGGAAAAGTTGAGAAAAGAAAAGATCAAGGAATCAGAAGGTAATAGATATATAATATCCATTGGTCTTCACTATCTTGAGGGCGGCGGGCCCCCCCCAAATAGATATTCTGGATCCGCGCCTGGATGGTACCACCCCCCAGCGACACTCGGACCACCAATGTGAGCATTATAGGGCCACGCCTTAAGGCGGCACTGGTAGCAGACTGCATCAGGATGGTTGTGCAGGCTGCAGGCCAGCGACAGCGGCAGGCCAACAAGAGAAAGCAGTGAAGAGGTTAGGTTAGGTCAGTTTAGGGTAGGTTAGGTCAGGTTAGGTTAGGTTAGGTTAGATTAGATTAGGTTAAGTTAGATTAGGTTAGGTCAAGTTAGGTTACAAATACCAGTCATGATAAAACTTTTTACGGGAATCACTATGAGAGTATTTTCGAGAAGCTATGGTCAGTTTTACGTGGTGCTGCAGCTGAGCGCCATCCCAGGCAAGCCGAGGAACAATGCACCCGGACACCTGCGCAGCACTGCTCTCCACAACCATAACTTAATCAATCATCATAACAAATAAACAAAAACAAGGAACTAAAAAAAAAAATGAAAATGTTAAATCAACGAATAAAGAAAAAGCAAACACTAAACAATAAAAAATTAAAAGGAATATGAAAAAATAGTCATAGATATGCACCTGAAATTAATATAGAAAGATAAATATACAATGAACAAATGAATAAAAATTGAATAAATAATACGCACAATAAAAAGTAAAATCAAATGATTACGTAAAAGAACAAAGATGCCTTTACGACAGGGAAAAGCAGGAAAAAAATCAAATAAACTTATCAGACGAGTTAAATATATAAGAGAAAATGCAAATAAGTTATAAAAAGATAATAAATGGATGAATAGAAAAAATATAGAATGAATAGGATTGAATTTGGAAAGAAGTAAGTAATTGAAAATAGATAGGTTGCGTAACGACCACATAAACAAACATATTGATAACCAATTAATCACTATCTTTTAATTTTAATTCTTCATACATATCTCTTTCACATCACACCTTGTCTTCCTCTTGTGAAACTCGTTGACATCACACTCAGTTATGAAGATATCTGAACGTTTTTCTTTACTTTTTATTTATGGTCTTTCTTTTATGGTCTAGACTCTAAAGCAACAGAATGACCGACAAAAATCCCCGTTAGAAGATACCAGTTCCAAAAAATAGTCCAAAGATTATTTACATTCGTTGCCTTTGTCCGAAATCATCGTGTCTTCCTTCTGAACCTTCTTAACAGCTTGTAGAAGGGAGCAGGAACCCACAGCTTGCATGCCGACGTCCTCGTCGAGCTTCTGCTCTTCGTTGCCTTTCATTGTAGCATGAATGACTGTTTTGTAATGCATGTCACTACAAAACTGCGGAGTGCATGTCTAGATTATCGTGACTATCGTCTCCTCTTCTCCTGAACCCCATGAACAGTTTGAGGAAGGGGCCAG
Organism: Portunus trituberculatus; assembly: GCF_017591435.1. NCBI lineage: Eukaryota > Metazoa > Arthropoda > Malacostraca > Decapoda > Portunidae > Portunus > Portunus trituberculatus. Next base: position 6,177,452 of record NC_059271.1, on the reverse strand, counting down.
GAACCTCGGAGTCTGTTCCTCAATGTAGTGGGAATTAATATTTTGTAGACTTGCCGCGTGTTTAGATTATCGTCCCTTCTAAGCCTCCCTCCACCCCCATGAACAGTCTGCAGAAGGGCGCAGGAACTCACAGTCCTCGTTCTCACTCAATGTAGCGAGAATGAATGTTTTGTAGAGTCGCTGCGGAATGCATGGTTAGATTAGCGTCCCCTCATCTCAATCTTCTCAACGCCCCTAAGCTAAGACAGATTTTTTCGAAGTAGATTTTAATGTAAATGAGCATACGTATCAATGTGGCCTTTGAAAACATGAAGTTGTGGTGAGAAAACAAAGCATTGCAAAGCACATGGATGTTTATTAATTAATTTATTGATCTATTTACTTATCATTTTGTTTATGTGGTGTCTTGTGTTAATTATCATATCTCAAAATTATTCTATCATTTATGTTATCGCCACCACCATCGTCATCATTCCCTTGCAAGGCTTGAGGGTCACGTGTGTTTCGCTGCCTTGCTGGGATGAGATGTGACTGCTTAGCGTGCTTGTCTTGTCACTACTGTGGCTCTCAACACTGACGAGGAGCCACCGACTGCAGCGCCAAGTGTTTGAAATATACTTGATGGTTTTGTTTCTTGTCATGTGTTGCGCAGTGTGTCTTAAGGCCCGTCCACACTAGGATACTTTGTTTGAAAACATTGTTTCCAAACTGTATGCAAACTGTTTCCGAAAACTTGTTTGCAAACTGTTTGGAAACAGTTTGCAAACAATGTTTCCTGTCCACACCTCAGTTGTCGTCATGCCTTTGATGAGTGTAGAAGTTGCTGCAGCAGCCTCTGCATTTTACTTGGCACTGTTGTCAAGGAAGGGCAAGAAAAAGAGAAAGACATGGGTGAGAAAGTTTTTAGAAAAAGGACACTCACAGAAACTTTAGTGGCTATTTCCCGCAAATCATCCATCTTCTTCATTCTATCTTTATAGTCTTCACTTGTAATATCCTACAATACTGGGGATGAATGGAGTAATTCAATTAATTGTAGAGTTTTTTCTGTTGACCACATGGTCACTCCAAGTCTCGTGCGGGTACTGATGATTCATTGTCGTACCACGCGCTGCACACACCCGCGTGCACGAAAACACACACACACACACACACACACACACACGGCCCGGTAGCTCAGTGGCTAGAGCGCTGGCTTCACAAGCCAGATGACCGAGGTTCGATTCCCCGGCCGGGTGGAGATATTTGGGTGTGTCTACTTTCACGTGTAGCCCCTGTTCACCTAGCAGTGAGTAGGTACGAGATGTAAATCGAGGAGTTGTGACCTTGTTGTCCCGGTGTGTGGTGTGTGCCTGGTCTCAGGCCTATCCGAAGATCGGAAACAATGAGCTCTGAGCTCGTTCCGTAGGGTAACGTCTGGCTGTCTCGTCAGAGACTGCAGCAGATCAAACAGTGAATTACACACACACACACACACACACACAATGTTTCCCATTCTGGATGGGAAACACATACACGAGAAACATTGTTTCCAAACTGTATGTAAACTGTTTGCAAACAGTTTGCATACAGTTTGGAAACAATGTTTCCAAACTGTATGCAAACTGTTTGCAAACTGTTTGCAAACTGTTTCCAAACAGTTTGCAAACTGTTTGGAAATAATGTTTCCAAACAAAGTATCCTAGTGTGGACGGGCCTTAAATTAGGAGCACTAATTGTTCGTTGTTTATTTATTTATTATTTTCATGCACCTTTGTTTTGTGGTTCATGATCTTGTGTGTGTGTGTGTGTGAATGTGTGTGTGTGATTCACCTCGGTCGTCTGCTGGTCACCCAGCCAGTCTTTCCCATTACGAAGCGAGCTCAGAGCTCATAGACCGATCTTCGGGTAGGACTGAGACCACAACACACTCCACACACCGGGAAAGCGGGACCACAACCCCTCGAGTTACATCCCGTACCTATTTACTGCTAGGTGAACAGGGGCCACACATTAAGAGGCTTGCCCATTTGCCTCGCCGCTTACCGGGATTCGAACCCGGCCCTCTCGATTGTGAGTCGAGCGTGCTAACCACTACACTACGCGGTGTATGTGTGTGTGTGTGTGTGTGTGTTTTCCTTCGTGCATAATCAAGTGAAAGATAATTGAGCCACAGGTGTTCACAAGTGTTAGCTTCGCATCGCCTTTGCAGTTACGTGCTTTTATGTCATGCAGTTCTTAGTACCGTAAAGTGAAGCAAGGACGTGAGGATGTCCACAGCAGGAGTAACCTCGTGTATTGTTAAGTAACTCACACTGGAGAGGCCCGCAGTGGCGTGTGTGTGTGTGTGTGTGTGTGTGTGTGTGTGTAATTCACCACGGTCGTCTGCTACTCACCCAGCCAGTCTCCCCCATTACGGAGCGAGCTCAGAGCTCATAGACCGATCTTTGGGTAGGAATGAGACCACATCACACAACACACACCGGGAAAGCGAAGCCACAACCCTCGAGTTACATCCCGTACCTATTTACTGCTAGGTGAACAGGAGCCACGCATTAAGAGGCTTGCCCATTTGCCTCGCCGCATCCCGGGACTCGAACCCGGCCCTCTCGATTGTGAGTCGAGCGTGCTAACCACTACACTACGCGGTGTGTGTGTGTGTGTGTGTGTGTGTGTGGGACGTTGTGGCGTGGGTGAGTGCGGTGGCTGGACTCATGCTAAAATTTTTTGTACCAGTAGGAGATAAGTTGATTAGTATGCTTGTACCGCAACAATGAGGTCATATGGCGCCGCATGTAAAAAAAATCTTAAAACAATAGAAGACTAAATAAAATAGATAAAAATCAATTGATAGCAATGATAATGACAATAATGATAATAAATAAGTAAAACAGAAGAAAAATACTGTTAAAGCTTACAAGAAATCTAAGCTGAAGTTACTTTGGTGCCTTATTTCCACCGCTATCAACATGCAAGCTTTCAAGGACATGGCAGGCAGTGCTAATGGTCCTTCCGTTGTGTCTTTAATACATATTCAGTAGGGTAAACACCCATGAGAAGCCGGCTAGTCACCTCTGTGGCTTTCGAAAATAGTCGTGATAATAGAACAAAACACTTACGAACATTGGTCATATCGGCAGTGACGGTACACAGCCAGCAGGCAATGGGACACCCGCAACCCGCAACTCGATCCCGTTCAGAGCGACTAGCACCTCTATGAGCCATGCATTACATATTCTGAAACACTTCTACGCCCCACCTCTTCTACTTTCAAGCTCTACTTAAAGTCTACACATGATTTCAAGGGTATTATTTACTGTTCTGTTGACAGATTAACAAGATTTATATATTATTTGTGGGACAAACAATATTGAGAAACCGACAAGTCATCTGTGTCCTTGGAAAATCCTCGTGGTGCATAGAAAGAAACGTTTCAGAATACGGGTATACATAAGCGTGTTATCATCCATCAACAGGTGTCGCCGCCCCGTACATGACACGAAACAAGTCGAGGCGATAATAGATGCGCAGATATCATTGTGTACGTACATTGTTTCTGCTGTTCCCTTCTGCCCTGAGTCACTGAGGGACGGGAGTGCTGAGAGGCAGTCATACGGCACCTCGCCACCAGTCTGCTGCTGGGGACACGGATGGGAGGGAAGGAGCGGGAGGAATTAAAAGGAAGACTGCAGTAGATTTATCAAGTGTTTACAAGTAAAGTAAATAGCCGTGTGTGTGTCTGTGTAGGTGCCATGTGTGCCGCCACCAGTAGGCCTGTCATCGTGGAGGGAGCGTGGAGACTTATTAAAAGACAGGAGCAAGATGTTTCCGCTGCCACTTCCTTCTTCGCCTCCTCCTCGTCCTCCTCTAGTGCTGCCGCAGCCCCCTATCCTGATGTCGGCTGTATGGTGGACGAAGACGCAGCCATGCCCCTCCCCGTCTCCGATCTGGCCGCCGGCAGGTGAGTGGTGGTATATGGTTGGTGCGTGGCTTAGCGTTGTGATGGTGGTGGTGATAGTGGGTGGTGCTTGTTGGTAGTGGTGGTTGTTCTTCAAGTTATTATTGCTGGAGGTATTGTTGTTGTTGTTGTTGTTGGTGGTGGTGGTGTAATTGTTGTTGTTATGGTTAGTGGTGGTATGGTTGTTGTTGTTGATGTTACAATGCCAGTGGTTACGGTAGCTATCTTGTACAGATGTGATACAAACCAGACTTTACAATTTGGTCTTTCTTCGGACTTCGGACCTCACCAATACATACCTACTACTATAGCGCTGCTTCTCCTGTTACTGCTGCTACTCCTGTTACTACTACTATAGTAGTACTACTACTACCAGCTCTTCCACCGTTGTCAATAAGTTGTTATATTGCAGCGTCACGAGAAACTAGTCTTCACTCTGTTCTCATTAATGCATGCATGGGGCAGGCGATGCTCGGCCTTGTGTGTCAGCGTTAATCACCGCGGGGAGCTAATCTATTTACGATGATGGCAAACAAAGCAACTGTTATCATTGGTTTAGAGATGTAGTATTTCTAATCTTTAATTGAAATTCTGTGATCTTGATAAGCTGATTGTTCTCGTGAATCTAATCTTATAAGAAAGCTTAGTCTCACAGTAACAATTGACCACGGCAACACCTACACCCCTAACAGCAACAACACCTGTAGCGTGCATGGGTTGACTGGTGACTTGCCACCACCTGGCACGTGACGCTCGGACCTGGCGGGAGATGAGCATGGGGGATTTCAGTGTCACGAGGTTGTGTGTGTGTGTGTGTGTGTGTGTGTGTGTAATTCACCACGGTTGTCTGCTGGTCACCCAGCCAGCCTTTCCCATTATGGAGCGAGCTCAGGGCTCATAGACCGATCTTCGGTTAGGACTGAGACCACAACACACGCCACACACCGGGAAAGCGAGGCCACAACCACTCGAGTTACATCCCGTACCAGTTTATTGCTAGGTGAACAGGGGCTACACATTAAGAGGCTTGCCCATTTGCTTCACCGCTTTCCGGGATTCGAATCCGGACCCCCTCGGTTGTGAGCCGAACGTGCTAACCACTACACTACGCGGTGTGTTTCACTGTTTGATCTGCTGCAGTCTCTGACGAGACAGCCAGACGTTACCCTACGGAACGAGCTCAGAGCTCATTATTTCCGATCTTCGGATAGGCCTGAGACCAGGCACACACCACACACCGGGACAACAAGGTCACAACTCCTCGATTTACATCTCGTACCTACTCACTGCTAGGTGAACAGGGGCTACACGTGAAAGTAGACACACCCAAATATCTCCACCCGGCCGGGGAATCGAACCCCGGTCCTCTGGCTTGTGAAGCCAGCGCTCTAACCACTGAGTTTCCGGGTGTGTGTGTGTGTGTGTGTGTGTGTGTGCGTGTGTGTGTTGATATAGGGACAGCAGACACGGCCCACATGCACGCGCCCCATCCAACCTGTGAGGAGCCGAGGCAGTGCTGGGCATTGGTTTCCAGTGTGTTGCAGCCTGTGCGTGTGAGATTCGGCAACACCATGCTACTGGTGATCATATTATTCATTCTACACTTGTCCAGGCTGTAGTTGGTGGACAGGCCAGCTATCATAAACTTGTTGGAGGCATGCAAGCAATACAGGAGAGCCAAGGAGGCCGTCTATTAAAAGCTGTCCAGTGTCCACACCAGGAAACAATGTTTGCAAACAGTTTGCAGACAAAGTTTCTTGTCCAGACCTCAGTTGTCGTCAGGCCTGCGATTAGTGTCGGGGTTGCTGCGGTAGTCTCTGCCGTTTGCTTGGTATGTTTTGTATAAATGAATGGAAGGACAAGAAAAAAACGTGAGGAAATTTCTAAAAGAAAAGGAGACCTTTTATGATTACGTACTTGGTTCTAGCAGATTTGAGAATAGATGGAGCAGGTTTCACATATTCTCTTCAAATGCCCACGACTGAATTTTAGATAAGTTTACGGATGGTGGATCGAAAGATATCTCGAAAGGATGCAAAATACAGGAAGGCCGCAAACATCGTGCGGGTATACTGATTCAGCGTTACCGCAGCACACACACCAGTGCTTCCATGAGTTGATGAAATCTTACCCTAGATTTTTGTCGATTTTATCCTAGATTCGAGTGTTTTACCCTAGATTGTTGAAGTTGCCCATTAATTGTTGATTAATACACCCTTATCATACATAAGTTTAAATATTGCCCCCTCCCATCCCCAAACACACACACAGGACTACACACTACAGCCACTACTGCGGTTGCTCTGTGTGGACGCGTCCTCGCAAGTGACTGACTGTATGTGAACTGTGATCTAACCGTCCGAAGGTCCAAAACGTGTACGCGTAGTAGACGGGTGAGTGGAGACTGGGGAGAAAGGGGATGGGGTGGGAGAGTGAAGGGATGATACAAGTCACGGGGATGATTGTGTACATGAATCGAACATGAAAGAGAACCAGCCTGCCACCAGATTGGCACCATTCAAGCACACCTATCCATAGGACGGCAGATTACCCTAAAATTACCCTGGTTTATGCATTACCCTAAACACTACCCTGAGAAGCGTCCAATGACCCTAGTTTAGGGTATTTTACCCTAAAATGGAAGCACTGACACACACACACACACACACACACACACACACACACACACACACACACACACTTTTCCATTCTGGATTGGAAACATATATACTTGGAAATTGTTTGAAAACAGTTTGCATACCGTCTGGAAACATTATTTTGAAACTGTTTGCAATTTCCGGCTCTAGTTATACAGACCGTGGGCTGTGGCATGGCGGAGGGAGTGACACAGCGCGTGCGCGTATGAAGTATACAATCGGGTGTCAAAATTCAGAGATCAGCGGTTGCAGATGCATGTGCGGATTCCATATTAACATATTACGAGATAGTATCAAATCATGACATCCTCAATGAAGTGAATGCGTAAATGAATGCGCACTCCGAATCTGCCATGTGATAGCTGAAAAAGCCGTGTGTGTGTGGAAATATCAACAAATTCATATGTTGAAATACATAACATCAGTATGGGACAGCAGCATATAAACTTAACTGATGTTGTAGTGACTCGCTATCATAATATAAGGCATTATCTGAAGTGTTTTCTGACATTGTGGTATCAGTCATGGAATCACCAACTTGTTAGATGTCAACTGAGCAAGATGAGCAAGCAGCTCAGTTTCCGCAGGCTTTGCCTGGTCTGTATGCCTATCCCTTAGTCATAGATAATAATATTATCATTCATGAAGAATACTCTGCAGGGTGTCACCGGACGGAGATGCATGCAGGCTGTGTGCGCGTCACCCTGTCCTTCATTGTTTAGACATGATTTGTGATCAGCAACCAAGTACGTATCAGATATGAAATGCACATTATAGTATCACCCTATGTATAAATGGATAGATAGATAGGTGGATAAATACATAGATAGTATATGCGGCCCAGTGTCCGGCGTGAGTGGCAGTGTGGTGCAGCTCTTTATTAAGCGACACAGACGCCTGCCCTGTGTTTACGTCGGCGGAGTTCGCTTGGTGGCCAGCAGGGGTCTTCCTCCCGGCTAGTCCTCCAATAGAAATTTTAGTTGTGATTATTGAGTCTTTTGATTGGTCAGGACACCTTGAGGAGACACCTTGGAGTGCAAGACGCCAGCCAATGAGAATTCTTGTGTGAGGAAGTTGAGTAGTGATTGGAGGGGCGAGAGGGACGGGCGGGGAGACTGCAGGACTGCAGGAGTGTTGTGCTGGCCAGCTGTCAGGTGATCCCTTTGAGTCCATCAATCTCGCCCTGCCAGCGGGTCACGCCTGGCCACCAACACCATGGCCGCCACGGGGTCCTACAACAACGAGCGGCCTCCTTCAGTGGACGCTGATTACTCAGCTGACCCTGCTTCGGGGAGCTTCTTCAGCACCGAGTATAAAAAGTGTGTCCCCCGCCTCTCCATACGGCGCCCTGCCCGGTCTCTGGCAGTGGCACCAGGATCTTGCACCTTTTTCATTACTCTTGTTTTCCTTGTACAGACAGTGCCCCTTGTATTAACACAGCAATGGCACCGTCCCTCCTTCACCTTTACATTTCAAGAAGCATAGAGAGGAATGCTGCTGACACTTGCTGCTCAGTCACTTTTAATTGGGACAGTGTCTTTATTCTTTGAAGACAGTTTTTTTTTTTTATCCGCAAGAAAAGGAAATGCTAGACCTCAATGCTGTGTTTTATATAAGCTCTATCATTTAACTTGCTTTGGTTTTCCTTTGAACACACTTGGGACCTTAGTAGAGAGAGATGCATTAGTGGTCCAAATGGCCCTTCATAGATAAGTGGGGCTTGTTTGGAACACATTCAGTATGGTGCTCAGGCTTTTGTAAAACAAAAGATTGTGTCGTTATTTAACCTCTGCTACATGCAGTCAGTTGATTTGATCTGCAAGTGAAAGTAGAATGGTAAAATAATATCAGAGTCCTCACGTTGGTTTTATTTTATTATTAAAGACATAATTGACTGATTTATTAAGACACCACAACATTTTATAGACACACGAGCATGGGATTCATTCCTTCACATTAAGTAACACTTTTGTTTAGTTTTTCTTCCTTAGTCTATTTGAATGTTGTAAAAGTTTCTGTTGAACTCTGGGAAAAATTTTAATAGTAGTCCAAATAAAGAAAATGTGATAATTGCCATTCTTTAGTGTCTCCACCTTCATTGTAATGGACTTGCTATAAAATTAGACATTGCTACAGCTGTGGTTACCAAACTGGGCAGTGTTTGGAGGATACAAGGGGACGTGTGAAGTCATCTGTCCAAAAATCATAAAAAGTATGCAATGAATTATTCTGTGAACAATGAGAGATGGAGATGACTGGTAGGAGGCGAGGTATGTCTTATTTATCCATTGCCACTTGCAGAACTTATTACTTCTTGTAGTTTTCCTTTTACTTCTTATGTAACCAGTTTTGCAGTTTGTAATTTTCAGTCACCCAAATCCTCTTTCCATTAATTTAGCTCTCCTCACAAGTTTTGCTACTGACATCAACAACACTGTTGCTGCTGAGTGATTTATCATAACCCACTGACACGCCAATTCAGTAAAGTTTGTAGTGACGGGGGTTTGTGGGGATGTGCATTCATCAGAAGTAAAAGGGATTGTCATGCATGGTAGTTTGGGAACCACTGCTTTGTTAGGTAGTTATTAGCTGCTATTGCAGCCAAAGTGTTTCTTTACGTAATGTCAGATTTTGTCACTAAAGGGTTTGAGTGCTAAGGAGGAACAGGGCTGAGATGGGAGTGTTGTCTAGAGAGAATAGTATTCTCAGCATATGACTGGTCAGCCCTCACTTGTACATTGTGTGTAGACCTTGAACTTGTAGACATATATTCCCTGTTAGATCTTCTTGCCCTTGTTTGAGTCATGATTCTGATTTATTCACCCTGCTCAGTAGATAACTAGTCAGTGCAGCTCATGGTCTGCCTCCACGACACCATGCGTTGCTTCTCGCTCTTGCTGTGTGTGATGCACCTTGCTACTGTCTTGTGCTGTGATGGGGACATTTTGTGCTGCTGTGTGTTTTGTCGTACAGATCATATTTCTTGCTCTTTCTCACTGTATTGTTGCATCACTCATTGGTATTAGCTGTATGTACTACTGTCACTATTCCTCAGTGTTATTTGTTGTTGTGTTGCATTGTCACTCATCACTGCTGTCTGGTGTTGTGTTGTGTTGCATTCTCACTCATTACTGTTGTCTGGTGTTGTGTTGTGTTGCTACTCATCATTGCTGTCTGGTGTTGTGTTGTGTTGCATTGTCACTCATCACTGCTGTCTGGTGTTGTGTTGTGTTGCTACTCATCACAGCTGTCTAGTGTTGTGTTGTGTTGCTACTCATCACTGCTGTCTGGTGTTGTGTTGTGTTGCATTGTCACTCATCACTGCTGTCTGGTGTTGTGTTGTGTTGCTACTCATCACAGCTGTCTAGTGTTGTGTTGTGTTGCTACTCATCACTGCTGTCTGGTGTTGTGTTGTGTTGCATTGTCACTCATCACTGCTGTCTGGTGTTGTGTTGTGTTGCTACTCATCACTGCTGTCTGGTGTTGCGTTGTGTTGCATTGTCACTCATCACTGCTGTCTGGTGTTGTGTTGTGTTGCTACTCATCACTGCTGTCTGGTGTTGTGTTGTGTTGCTACTCATCACTGCTGTCTGGTGTTGTGTTGTGTTGCATTGTCACTCATCACTGCTGTCTGGTGTTGTGTTGTGTTGCATTGTCACTCATCACTGCTGTCTGGTGTTGCGTTGTGTTGCATTGTCACTCATCACTGCTGTCTGATGTTGTGTTGTGTTGCATTGTCACTCATCACTGCTGTCTGGTGTTGTGTTGTGTTGCATTGTCACTCATCACTGCTGTCTGGTGTTGTGTTGTGTTGCATTGTCACTCATCACTGCTGTCTGGTGTTGTGTTGTGTTGTGTTGCATTGTCACTCACTACTGCTGTCTGGTGTTGTGTTGTGTTGCATTGTCACTCATCACTGCTGTCTGGTGTTGTGTTGTGTTGCATTGTCACTCATCACTGCTGTCTGGTGTTGTGTTGTGTTGCATTGTCACTCATCACTGCTGTCTGGTGTTGTGTTGTGTTGCATTGTCACTCATCACTGCTGTCTGGTGTTGTGTTGTGTTGCATTGTCACTCATCACTGCTCTCTGGTGTTGTGTTGTGTTGCATTGTCACTCATCACTGCTGTCTGGTGTTGTGTTGTGTTACTACTCATCACTGCTGTCTGGTGTTGTGTTGTGTTACTACTCATCACTGCTGTCTGGTGTTGTGTTGTGTTGTGTTGCATTGTCACTCACTACTGCTGTCTGGTGTTGTGTTGTGTTGCATTGTCACTCATCACTGCTGTCTGGTGTTGTGTTGTGTTGCATTGTCACTCATCACTGCTGTCTGGTGTTGTGTTGTGTTGCATTGTCACTCATCACTGCTGTCTGGTGTTGTGTTGTGTTACTACTCATCACTGCTATCTGGTGTTGTGTTGTGTTACTACTCATCACTGCTGTCTGGTGTTGTGTTGTGTTGCTACTCATCACTGCTATGTGTTGTGTTGCTACTCACTACTGCTGTCTGTGTTGTGTCATCACTCATCATTGCTGTCTGTGTTTTGTGTTGTGTTGCTACTCATCACTCCTGTCTGTTGTGTTATGTTATCACTCATCACTTAACTTGTTACTCATTATTGCTATTGTTTTTGTTTATCTTTACAATCTGTGCATTGTTCATTTTACTTTCAATCCACCAAGTGTCATCATGGGAATGTGGAATCAGAGGTCTGAACAGAGCACTATGATGGAACTGTCACAAAACATAGTCACCAGGCAGGCTGTTATAACAAATATGGATAACACTTGCCTGAACACAGGTGTTATCCATTGGAGTTCACTCTTGGCTCACCATTGGTCAGTTTTAACACAAATGATGCATGAATATCTACACTCAAACACTTCCACACTTTGAAACATGTGTCTTTATTGTGAATCATGGCTTTGCTACGTTATTGTGTTCCGTTTTCTTGTTTCTTCCTGCATCTTCACTTGACAGGTATTGTGTTTTACCCTCACTATCACTGCTGTGTTAATGTGGCTTTGAGATACTATTTGCATGAAAATACTCTGAATAATGCATGTGAAAATTATTCTTTCAGTCATAGTAATTATTAATCAGATGCAGGCCTTTGTGGTAGTGAGTAAAACACTTCTCACTGGCATTAGTAACAGGTTTACTTGTCCAACATTTATGCATCCAAGTCACTGGTCACCAGATATTTTACAAATCACTTCAGCTGGTATTAAAATGTGTATTGGTAGTCATCTATGTTGTTTTTGTTTCAGACATGAGGACTTGAAGCAGATGTTGGACAGTAATAAGGATGGGCTGAAGCTGGAGGCCATGAAGAGGATCATTGGGGTTTGTATCCTGTCATATTTTCTGCAGTGTGCCTCAACTCACAATATTTAGCTTTCATATGTAGACCTCTCTCTTAACCCCTTCAATACTGGGATATATTTTTACCTTGAGATTTGTGTATGATTAGACCATTTTATTTACATTAGCCAGAGCCTTGATGAAGCTGCATAAAATCACCAAATAGTAAGGAGATTTAATATGAAAATGCAACATGGTACTGAAGGGGTTAAAAATGTGTGAAGATCCATTGATACTTGAGCCATGTTCACTGACACATGAATACACTAAGTAAACAGACCCATGCACCTTCCCTCATTCCTTTCAAGTCTCATTCCCTTAACCTCTTATTTATTGATTTATTAATTTATTTGTTGACCTTGCTATTCACATTATTCTTCTGTGTATAATTTGCTCTTCTGACTTGTTTCCATTGGTAGTCCACAACATGCTTCATGTGTTATCTGAAAAGTTCATACAGTACTATTTTCTCTGTAGGTGATAAGAACTTGCAATGCCATGCTGTATGCATTATTATTAACTTTTTGTTATGGTGCAGCTTAATATCTTAAGTTGTTTTGCAAATTTTTTTGTGTGTAAATGTAATCAGAATTTTTTTAAGTCAATATTATCATATCCATTATTTGCCAACCCCCTTCCCTTACTTCAGATGGTGGCGAAGGGCAGGGACGCCTCAGAGCTCTTCCCAGCAGTGGTCAAGAATGTGGTGAGTGCTAACCTGGAGGTGAAGAAGCTGGTGTATGTGTACTTGGTGCGCTATGCTGAGGAACAACAGGACCTGGCACTGCTCTCCATTTCCACCTTTCAGCGTGCTCTCAAGGTGTGTGTGTGTGTATTTACCTAATTGTATTTACCTAATTGTAACATACGGGAAAAGAGCTATGCTCGTGTTGTCCCGTCTCCATATCTATTAATGTCCAGCTTTTTCTTAAAATCATGAATATTCCTTGCGTTGACCACTTCCACGTCTAAACTATTCCATGCTTCCACCCTTCTATGAGGGAAACTATATTTTTTCACATCTCTCCTATAAGTGGCCATTTTAGTTTTTCCCATGCCCTCTCGACATTCTTTCATTCCACATACACAGATCTTCCCTATCCATTTTTCCATGCCAATCATCACTCTGTATATTGCTATCAGGTCTCCCTTTCTCTTCTGTTTTCCAGGGTCGGAAGTTGCATTCTTTTCAGTCTGTCTTCATAAGTCAAATCTCTTAAGTCAGGCACCATTTTGTTGCAGCCCTCTGTACTTTCTCTAGTTTCCTTATGTGTTTCTTTAAGTTCGGAGCCCACTGTATTGTTGCATATTCAAGCCTCGGTCTTATCATTGCAGTAATTATTTTCTTCATCATTTCTTCATCTAAATATACGAACGCCACTCTTATGTTCCTCAATAAGTTCAATACTTCTCCAATTATTTTGTTTATATGTCTCTCTGGCGATAGGTCATTGGTAATTGTCACCCCAAGGTCTTTTTCTTCATGACTGGTTTTATGTCTTCATTTCCTATCTTGTACATACTCCTGATTCTTCTTTCACTCTTGCCAAACTCTATTTTCTTGCATTTTGTCGTGTTGAACTCCATTTGCCATGTACAGCTCCATTTCCATATTCTGTCCAAGTCTTCCTGGAGTAGTTCGCAATCTTTGTCACATCTCACTTTTCTTAACAATTTTGCATCGTCTGCAAATAGGCTCACATAACTGGACACCCCATCCACCATGTCATTTATGTAGACCGAACATTACTGGTGCCAACACTGATCCCTGTGGAACTCCACTCTCCACCAAGCCCCATTCTGATGGTCTGTCCTTAATTATTGTTCTCATTTCTCTTCCTACCAAAAGTCTTCCATCCATTTTAGTAAACTGCCATGCACTCCTCCTACCATTTCAAGTTTCCAGATCAGTCTCCGTGTGGTACCTTATCAAAGGCCTTTTTTAAATCCAGATATATTCCATCAGCCCAACCATCTCTTTCCTGTATTACATCTATCACCCTCGAATAGTAACATATCAGGTTTGTCGTGCATGAACGCCCTTTTCTAAAACCAAATTGACACTCACAAAGTATGTCATTTTTCTCCAAGAAGTCTGTCCATCTATTCTTCACCACCCTCTCACACATCTTAGCTACCACACTTGTAAGTGACACTGGTCTATAGTTCAATGGGTCTCTCTTGTTACCTGATTTATAGATTGGGACAATGTTAGCTCTTTTCCAGTCTTGGGGCACTACACCTTCCCTTAATGAGGCATCAATTACTTCACAAACTTTTTCTGCCAGTTGCTCCTGCATTCTCTTAAAATCCATCCTGATACCCCATCAGGTCCCACAGCTTTTCTCACTTCTAAACTCCCCATCATATTCTTGATCTCCTCCACAGTTACTTGAAACTCCTTCATAATCCCTTTCTGTTCCATTACCAGTGGTTTGTCAAAAGCAGTCTCCTTTGTGAATACCTTCCGAAAGCATCCATTCATAGCCTCTGCCATTTCCTGGGATCTTCACTGCATACTCCATTTACTTCTAAACTTTCAATACTTTCTCTATTTTTGATGTTGTTGTTCACATGTCTGTAAAAAGCCTTGGTTGGTCTTTACATTTATCAATTATATCCTTTTCTTGTTTCTTTCTTTCTTCTCTTCTAATCAACACATATTCATTTCTTGCTCTTTTGTAACTTTCCCACTGCTTAATCCGTCTTTTCCTTCTCCACCTCTTCCATGCATCCTCTTTTCTTGTTCTAGCCTTTTCACATCTATCGTTAAACCAGTCCTGCTTTCCAACTTCTCTATGTTGTCTTATTGGTACAAATTTTTCTCACCTTCTTTGTATATTTTTATAAATTCCTTCCACTTTTCATTTGCTCCTTAGCACTCTTGAATTTCATCCAATTTGTCTCTTGAAAGAATTTCTTTAGGTTTCCAAAATCTGTCTTGGCATAATTCCATCTTCCCACTTTATATTCTTCATTTCTTCTAGATTTCTCTTCATCTATCACCTTGAACTCCAAAACTGCATGATCACTCTTTGCTAAAGGGCACTCCACCCTCATCTCCTCAATGACCATTGGCTCTGTACTAAAGACCAAGTCCAGTCTTGACGATGCTCCCTCTCCTCCAAACCTAGTATCTTCTTTGACCCACTGAGTTAACACATTTTCCATTGCCAGTGTCAATAGTGTATTTCCCATGTTGTCTCTGATCCTTCCATTGACCAGTCCTCCCAACACACCTCTTTACAATTAAAATCTCCCATCATTATAGTTCGTTCACAGCCACCCAACATTTCTTCCAGACATGTTCCTGTATCACTTATCATTTCTTCATATTCCTGTACTGACCATGCATTTGTCTTAGGTGGTACGTACACCACTATGTAGTGCCTCTTTTTCCTTCATTAGTTTCTGCTCTGATCTTTAGCACTTCTGCCTTTCCCATACCTTCTTTCACTTGATCCACCTTTATATCTTTTTTAACCAGCAACATCACTCCTCCTCCCATCTTACCTACTCTATTTCTTTTCCAAACATTATATTTCCTTCTCCAACCATCATCAGGTCTTCTCCTCTCTCAGTTTTGTTTCAGTAAGACCCACAATATCTGGGTTCTTGTCCCTCAAGTAATCGTTGAGTTCTAAAATCCCGATATCACTCCATTTATGTTGGAATACATTACATTCGCTCATACGTAAGTTTCTTTAGTCCTTTCTTGCTGTACTTTTCTGGGTTATGAACCACTTCCTCAGTCTCATATCCAAGATTCTCCAGAAAAACTCTTTCTTCTCTCTTCTGTCCTCTCTTCATTTTTTTCAAAGCCTCCTTTCTCAACTCATTTAACATTTCTCTTTCCTTTTCACCGAGATCTCTTCTCAACCAAATCTTCCTTGTTGTTTCCTGCTGGGCTAGCCTCCATGACTTCTCCACCAATTCATCTACATCCTTTTGTGACTTAAGTTTGATTCTTATTGGCCTCATACCTTCTCCTGTGAACTTTCCAATTCTATGGAAGTCCTCTATTTCTTGTACTAGGTCTTTTCCTCCTCCTGCACCACATTAATGATATTATTTATCACCTTTTTATGTTTTCTCTCTCTCCATTTTACTCGGTGTCTTATCCTCCTCCACACCAAATATCACCACACATCTCTTTTTGTCTACAGTTTCCCTCACCAATGTCTCATTTGACTTAATAACCTTCACCACTTTCTCAGCAATCTTCTCTTCTATGATCTGTTGATCTATAATTTCAGCAAGGCCCAAAGTTTTCTCCCAGACTCTTTGATTTCCTTTTCCAGACTTGCAACTTTGTAATTTACCTCCTTTCTTTCCACTTCCTGACTTTTTTCCATTCAGCCTGCTTCTCCATCACTTTTCCTAGAGATTCTCCACATTTTTCGCAATTCACTTTAATTAGCTTAACTTCCTCTTTCAGTACTTCATTTTCCTTCTTCATATCGGCACACTCTTTCATTACATTGTCATAACTCGTTTCCAGGCCCCCATACTTTTCAAACAGTTTTTCAATTTTACCTTCCAACTCCAGAATTTTCTTCACATAAATGCTCTTCTCCATTATTCCTTGAAATCCTGTGAAATCTGATTCATCTTTCGAGTTCACGGCCGCCATGTTGCGCAGATGTAAACAAACCAGCTGATGGCTCAAACGCAGGCTACAGTTTATATTCACCTTCCCTGGACATTATTTTGCTAATCAACAGTTAACATGACTATATGGAGACGGGACAAACATTACAAGCTCCTTTCCCACCTTGGTTACTCTTAGGCAATGGTAACTGTAGAATTAGCGATGATTGCTCTGGAGCTCAGCGACCACATCCGCCATCGACGATGTCGTGTGTGTGTGTGTGTGTGTGTGTGTGTGTGTGTGTGTTCACCTAGTTGTTGCATGAAGAGAAAGGGTTATGCATGTATTGCCTCATTTTCATCGCTATTGATATCCAGCTTGGCTTTAATTTTTTAATATTGCTGACAAGGATTACTTTTCTGTCCTTATTGTTCCAGATTTTACACCTGTTAGGAAAATTGTTCCTTTTATTATCTCTTCATAAGTGGTCACTTTCAGTTTCTTATATCCTCTTGTATCTATTGATTATCACAAAATGAGCAAAAGACACATTTCTATCAGCCTTCTCTCCTTCCCTTGTTGTTTTTTTAATTGCTCTGAGACTTCATGAGAAGGCTTTTACCATGGCTGGACTTTGGTGCAGAGCTTTGTTGAGCTACATCAAGTAGATGTTCTTCACTGAAAAGTAATAGTCAGTATATTCATGCATACTTTCTTAAAATATTTGTAGCATTTGAATTCTAATTAAGGATATTTCAGGATATTTGTAGTCATATTTGTAGAAATCTGAAATATTTGTTCTTGTATTCAAATAAACAGCTCTTATTTCCTTCATCCCTAGTTTTTGTGTTTTCAACTTTGAAGAGATTTTTGTGTATGTCTGCCTTATAATTTTACTTTTCTGCATGTCTTATCTAAAACTAATAGTATCAGTCAAGAAATATTGAACAGTCTGAACAGGAAGGCTGTGAATTAGTGAGGCTTCTCTGTACACTCCAATTATTCATATTAACAAACACTTTCCATTATCCTACCCATGCACCCCATTGGTCTCTTTATCTAAAGCTTTACCAAGTCTTGAATGTTGTATCCATTGCCTGTAGTCATCTAGATGAAGTACGTATTATAATTTGTTAAATGAATGAGGCATATCTAAGCACACATCAGTCATTCAGTTAGTACTTTTACCCATTAGAACACTTGCCATTTCATTGATATTTAGTACTTGGTATCCCTAGAAACTTGGATGTACTGATATCTGGACACTGAGGCATGTCTGTATACAAACCAATTTCATTCACCCAACTTGATCTTTCTTATAGGACACCCGATACTAGATTTGAGGCTCCTTGTTGTACTTAACATTTGTAAATACGTGTAAATGAAACGTTACCAGGACAAATGAGAGATGTCTGCACATACTCAGTACACTCACACTGTCACTATCTTGCAGGATCCTAACCAACTGATCCGAGCTTGTGCCCTGCGAGTGTTGTCCAGCATCCGTGTGCCAGTCATAGTGCCCATCATGATGCTATCTATCAAGGATGCTGTCTCTGATATGTCCCCTTATGTCCGCAAGACTGCTGCACATGCCATCCCAAAGCTGTACAAGTGAGTGAGCCAGGGACCACTGTTGGGTTATGTAGAGGTCAGTGTAGAATTATGAATGGAAGTTGCTATTGTTTTATAGATATTACGATACAGATTAATGAGTGTAAGGTTAGAGATCTAGGACATTTGTTTAGTGTGAGTAGATATGTGTGTTCCTTCTCAGGATGACATGCTCAAAACTTTAATGTTTAGCCACAGTTCTTAAGCTTTTATTATGTAGTCACTGCAGATGATGATGAAAAGTAGATGGAGTGTATTGATATAGAGGATGGTAGTAGAGGTAATGGTAATGATGATGACTTGTGTTTACAGCCTTGATCCAGAACAGAAGGAAGAGTTGATACAAGTGATCGAGAAGCTCCTGTCAGATGAGACTACCTTGGTGGTTGGATCAGCAGTGATGGCATTTGAAGAGGTAACAGTTATGTTGTTGTGTGGTGTTTTGAGAATAACTGAATGATTACTGTGATTTTGATGAAGTGCAATTTTCTTTATTTTCACCGGCATACATCCAAATAGTTAAATGTATACTTTATTTTTGTTAATTCTGTACTCTATTTTCATCAAGATTTGTGTACGAAGTTATGAACCATCTACAAACATTATGTGACATACATTTGTTGATTTTACACTCCATTTTCATCAACACTGTCTATGCACCATTTACCTACAAACATTATATGACATACTTTTGTTGATATTATACTCCATTTTCATTAACACTGTGTTTGAATAATTTATCCACAAACATTATATGATGTACTTGTGTTGATTTTGTACTCTATTTTCATCAACACTGTCTATGCACCATTTACCTACTAACATTATATGACGTGTTCCAAATCACCAAATCACCACATGCTCTCCTGCAGGTGTGCCCCGAGAGGATTGATCTCATCCACAAGAACTACCGCAAGCTGTGCAACCTGCTGGTGGACGTGGAGGAGTTGGGGCAGGTCATCATTATCAACATGCTCACCCGCTACGCTCGCACTCAGTTTGTCGACCCTAACGCTGGTGTGAGTGTGACAGACCCACCTCAGAACACTCTCTCTCTCTCTCTCACTCTCTCTCTCTCTCTCTCTCTCTCTCTCTCTCTCTCTCTCTCTCTCTCTCTCTCTCTCTCTCTCTCTCTCTCTCTCTCTCTCTCTCTCTCTCTCTCTCTCTCTCTCTCTCTCTCTCTCTCTCTCTCTCTCTCTCTCTCTCTCTCTCTCTCTCTCTCTCTCTCTCTCTCTCTCTCTCTCTCTCTCTCTCTCTCTCTCTCTCTCTCTCTCTCTCTCTCTCTCTCTCTCTCTCTCTCTCTCTCTCTCTCTCTCTCTCTCTCTCTCTCTATAGTCTCTCTCTCTCTCTCTCTCTCTCTCTCTCTCTCAGTGAGGAGTTTATTTATAGTAGCTAGTGCTGTATGGCCAGTGTTGCATGTCAAGAAGTAATTTAGTACCTCTTAGTTATTCAATTCTTCCTTTACAGTTATTAGCATATTCTTTGTTGTATCATGAAGTAAAGAAAGCAAAGACTAATATCCTTCTTGAACATTTTTTTTTTTTTTTTTTTTTTTTTTTTTTGTATGAGGGATAATCCAGCCAAGGGCAACTAAAATAATTAAACAAAAATGCCTACTTAGATGCCAGTCCCTGAGCTGATCCAAGAGGGAGTTAGCCAAAAGAAAGGGATAAGTTACTTGGAACCTTAGTCTTCAATTAGTTCAAGTCATAGGATGGTGGAAATACAGAAGCAGGCAGGGAGTTCCAGAGTTTACCAGAGAAAGGGATGAATGATTGAGAGCACTGGTTGACTTTTGCATTAGAGGTAGACGAAATAGGAGTGAGAAAAGGTATGTGTATCTGTGCTGTACTTTCAATTGGACGGCAGATTGAGGTTGAGGACAAGGAGCAGCCTTTCTATGAGGATGAGGAGGAGGAGGAAGATGCGGAGGCAGACCCAGAGAAGCTACAGCAGCGACCCAAGATGATGGACCATGACCACCGCCTTCTGCTCAGGAATGCCAAGCCACTCCTGCAAAGTCGAAATGCTGCTGTGAGTATTGGATGAATGTGCCTTCCTGTTTGCCTGACCTACCTTGTGTGTGTGTGTGTGTGTGTGTGTGTGTGTGTGTATTTACCTAGTTGTAGTTTTACAGGGCCTGGGCTTTATGCTCGTGTGGTCCCGTCTCCATATCTACACTTATCCAATTTTTCTTTAAAACTATGTACACTCTTTGCTGATACCACTTCCTCACTCAAACTGTTCCAAGTCTCAACACATCTTTGCGGGAAACTAAATTTTTTAACATCTCTTAGACATCGTCCCTTCCTTAGTTTCTTACTATGCGATCTTGTGCTTCTAAAGTCATATTCTTCTCTCAGGATCAGTTTCTCATTATCCACTTCATCCATTCCGTTAATCAATTTATAAACTTGTATCAGATCCCTCTCTCTTCTCTGCTCCAAGGTTGGTAGATCCATTGCCTTTAGTCTCTCCTCATATGCCATCCCTTTAAATTCTGGAACCATTCTTGTAGCCATTTTTGTAGTCTCTAATTTTCTTATGTGTTTCTTTTATGGGGAGTCCACACAACTCCTGCATATTCCAATCTAGGTCTTATTTTAGTACTTATCAATTTCTTCATCATTTCCTTGTCCATATAGTGAAATGCTACTCCAATATTCCTTAGCAAATTATACGTCTCTCTGAAAATTCTATCAATATGGCTAACCGGTTGATTATTTTCTTCCATTGTCACTCCCAAGTCCTTTTCCTTTTTACTTTTTCTAGTTCTACTCCATCTCCCATCTTATAGATTCCCACTGGTCGTCTTTCACTTTTTCCCATTTCCATGACATGGCTTTTGTCCACATTGAATTCCATCTCCCATTTTTGCTCCATTTCCAGATCTTGTTTAAGTCTTCCTGTAGTATTTCACAATCCTCTTTTGTTTAATGACTCTGCACAGTTTCGCATCGTCCGCAAACAGATTTATGTAGCTGTTCACTCCTCTGGCATGTCATTTATATATACGAGAAAAGTATTGGTGCCAATACTGACCCTGTGGCACTCCGCTGTCTACTGTTCTCCACTTGGACTTCATATCTTTAACTATCGTCCTTATTTCTCTCCCCCTTAAGTAATTCTTCATCCATCTCAATGTGCTTCCTTTTAAGCCACCCTTCTCCTCTAACTTCCATAGTAATCTTTCATGTGGCACTTTATCAAAAGCCTTTTTTAGATCTAAATAAATACAGTCAACCCATCCTCTCTCTCTTGTACTTTATCAACTATTCTAGAGTAGAAACTCAATAAATTTGTCACACATGACCGACCTTTTCTAAAACCAAATTGGCTATTTGATAATATTTTGTTGTCTTCAAGAAACTCGATCCATTGCTTCTTTATTACTTTTTCACACATCTTGCATATTACACTAGTTAGTGATACCGGCCTGTAATTTAAAGGTTCTTCCTTCCTTCCGCTCTTATATATGGGAACCACCTCAGCTCTTTTCCACTCCACTGGCACTGTTCCATTTTCTATTGAGCATTTTATGATGTTGTATATTGGACTTGCTAGTTCTTCCCTACATTCTTTCAGTATTCTGCCTGAGACTTCATCCGGTCCCATTGCCTTTTCCTCATCCAATTCCGTCATCAACTTTTTATTTCAAGCTTGGTTACTTTAATCTCTTTCATATAGACAGTCTCTATTACCCTGTGGTCTTTCAAATTTGGATTCCTTAGTAAAGACCTCATGAAATTTACTATTTAACAGTTCTGCCATACTTTTTGGGTCTTCCACCATTCCGTTTTCTCCTTTTAACCTTTCTATTGTTTCTTTTTGTCTTATTTTTCCATTTATGAATCTGTAGAACAATTTTGGTTGTTCCTTACATTTTTCGACAATGTCCTTTTCATAGTTCTTTTCTTCTTCCTTTCTCACCTTAGCATATTCATTTCTTGCTGTTTTGAAGTTTTCCTTATTTTCTGGATTTCTGTTTCTTCTCCACCTTTTCCATGCTCCATCTCGTTTCTCCTTTGCCCTAGCACATCTTGCATTAAACCAATCTTTCTTTCCTTCTTCTTTAGGTCTATATTTCGGAACATATTCCCTGACCCCAGTTTTGTATATTTCCAAAAATAAGTTATATTTCTCTTGAACCGTTAATGAGTTTTCCATCTCCTCCCAGTTTACGTTTTAAAATAGTTCTTGAGATTCTCAATATCAGCCTTTCTGTAATTTAATCGGTCTCCTTTGTATGATTCATCTCTATCTTCCTTTCCTTCTTCTATATCCATCTCTAATATTACATGGTCACTCTTTCCCAATGGGCACTTGTATCTTATATCATCGTTAATTGGTATATCCCTTGTAAAAACTAGGTCTAATCTTGCCGGCTCATCGTTTCCTCTGAATCTTGTGTTTTCCTTTACTCTTTGGACCATCAAATTATCTATCATTAGGTTCAGGAATCTATCTCCCAGGCATCTTCCCCCATACCACTTTCATAATTTTCCCAGTCTACCTCCTTACAGTTGAAATCTCCTATCAATATCACTTTTCTCCTTTCCTTAATGATTCTTGTAAGACTCCTTATTGTGTCATCTATCATGTCTCTATATTCTTGGTTAGTCCATGAGTTTGTTTTTGGTGGCACATATGTTCCAATGATTGTTAACTCCTTTTTGTTAATATGCATCTTAACATACAGTATTTCTGATTTTCCTTCCCAAACTCCACTTGATTTACCACTATCTCCTTCCTTAACATCATCATGACTCCTCCTCCTCCTTTACCCACTCTGTCTCTCCTCCATATATTATACCTTTTATCTATGTCTATTTTATTGCCTCATTTAACTTTGTTTCCACCAGGCATACAATATCTGGTTCTTCTTTCTTTATGTAATCTCTTAATTCTAATTTACTAGATAAAATCCCATCTATGTTTGTATACATCATTTTTAATCTCTTGTTCTTATCATTTTTAGTTAAACTTGCTCCATTCTTTTCTCTTCTTTCTCTTTTATATACCATTTCCTTATCCTGTCTCCTATAATTCTCCAAAAATGCCTTCTTCTCCTCCTCTGACCTTTCATTATTTTTTCTCTTGCTTCTGCCACCAGTTCATTGTGTCTCTTCCTTTCCTCCTCGTTTCTATTTTTCTTTATATATATATCTTTGCAACCTTCTGTTTCTCTGAGTTTCGTTTTTCTATATAGTACTTCTTCTGCTGCTGCTTGTGATTTTAGTAATATCTTAATTGGTCTCACTGTTCCTTCTTGATATGGTCCCATTCTATGGATTTCTTCTACTTCCTCTTCTAAGTTCTGTCTATCCTCGTCATTCAGATGTTTTAGTAGGTCTTTTACTGATTTCATTTCGTCTTTTTCCCTTCTTGGTCTATATTTAACATTTTTTCTTTCAGTCCAAAAATAATTACACTCTTCTTTTTCCGCAATTTCTCTTACTAAATTTTTTTTTTCTTGAGGACTCCTATCATTTTGCTTGTCATATTTTCATCTCTTTCTTTTAACTGTTCTTGAAATACTTCTTGAAATGATTCCTTGTCTTTCTTATCTTGGATTCTCCATGCTTGTACTTCTTTTTTAATCACGTCTTGTACTCTTTCTTCTTCTTTGTTAACTAGATCTTTTAGCTTTTCTTTTTCTTTCTCGGCTTTACCGAGTCCTTCTTCCATCAATTTCTTATAGTTTGCTATTTGGACTTTTAATTCTTCATTTTCGGTTCTTAGCCTAGTTTCGTTTTCTTCCACTCTTATTATCCTTTCTTTCAATTTCTGGAGCTTTTTATCCTGTTCTTCATTCTCTTTCATTCCCATACTCTCCTTTATCAATTTATCTAATTTACGTTCGTTGTGTGTGTGTGTGTGTGTGTGTGTGTGTGTGTGTGTGTGTGTGGTTTCTTATTCATTTCCTCATTTGTTCTGTCTTTATAATCTTCATTTATCCTTTCCTTCCTTCCTTCCTTTCTTTCTTTCTTTCCTTCTTTCTTTCTTTTTCTTTCTTTCATCTTTACTTCTATTCTTCCTTCTTTCCTACCTTCCTTCATCCATTTCTCTCTTCCTGCCTTCTTTCCTTTCATTCTTTCTTTTCTTTCTTTCTTTCTTTCTTTCTTCCTCCTTCTTGCCTTCCTTCCTTCTCTCCTCCCTTCCCTCCCTCCTTCCCCCTCCCTCTCTCTCTCTCTCTCTCTCTCTCTCTCTCTCTCTCTCTCTCTCTCTCTCTCTCTCTCTCTCTCTCTCTCTCTCTCTCTCTCTCTCTCTCTCTCTCTCTCTCTCTCTCTCTCTCTCTCTCTCTCGAAAAGTAAACAAACTTGAGCCTTCTCAGCACACTTGACTGATCTCTGTGTTCTCCCCTTCTCCCTATGGTGTGGTGCAGGTGGTACTGTCGGTGGCACAGCTGTACCAACATGTAGCACCACGACCAGAGGTGTCCCTGGTGGCACGGGCACTGGTGAGGCTCCTGCGGTCCCACAGAGAGGTGCAGGCAGTGGTGCTGACTAACATCGCCTCCATGTCCACCCGTAGGAAGGTATGAGTGTCCCCTGATGGCCTGACACTCTTGTCCCTGCCACTCTTGTACTTTTTTGTTATGTTCCTACTAAAGTTTGTCTTGGCCAAATTTGATTTTAGGTTTGCTGATAATGTGAAATGTGGCATTACATGATTCATTTCTTGTGTGTGTGTGTGTGTGTGTGTGTGTGTGTGTTTAAGAGTCTGTGTGTGACTGCCTTGTACGTATGCTACTACATACATACTAATTCTGTTTGTTAATTTTCCTGCATTATATTTTATTAGTGAAAAGCAGGAGAGATTTTTGATCTTTGCAATTTTTTGAATAATCATTCCAGAAGTTTTAGCATGGAGTCTGATTGATTAACAAATTTGCTTGTTCTTTATGATAATGAGAAGTGAAATAGTGTGCTCTGTTAACTATGATACTGATGCTATGAAAGGCTTCTTGTGTTGAGCAGGATAAATGTGTGCATTGTATCCCCTATTGGTCAGCTGAATGTGTGTAAATACCTAGCTCGGAGCAGCTTTGCTAATGTAATATTGCCATTATGGTGATGTGAGTGAGGGATGTATTCAGTGTCAGAGCTACCACTACTACTGTCATTACTGATGCTCTACCACTACTACTATTACTTTCTTCATTACTGGAAATTCTTTTACTATTACTACTACTGTTTCTGTTATCAATTCTTTTTTCTATTACCACTACTTCTACTGTTACTAGTGATGCATGAGTGACAGGCATTCATTCACTCACTGGAAGGGATGGAATGCACAGTCAGAGGCAGAAGCATCCAATCCTAGAGGCATGAGCCAAAAGAAGGAGCAGGAAACAGAAGGTGGAAGAAAGTAATGTTGGATTCTTTTGTGGCGCTGAGTGAGAGGCATGCAAGAGAAGACACTGATGTTTTTAGCTTAATTGGGAAGTGCTTTCTATAGTCTCATATATACTTTAATAATGCCATTTTTTTATTTCATTTCTTTTTTTCAGGCCAAAGCAAATAGGGAGGAAAAAGAAAGTATATTTTGGCATTTTTGTATCTGCACACAGTAAGGTCTTCTCTTGATAACTATGAGAGAGAAGTGGCACTCAGTTTTTTGTTCTTAGAAATCAACCCTCCAAGTATAACTAGAACTGTTACTACTACTACTCTTAATCCCACTACTACTACTACCAGTACTATTATCATTACTACTACTTCTGTTACTACTACTGCTGTTACTACTTTACCTCCCTTATGCATCTGCTGATTGGATACACACACACACACACACACACACACTCTGGTGTCAAGAAATGCACACACATGATGTAGGTCACCACAGAATTGGAGTGATGCTGCTCTCTGTGCTGTATGGTTGACTAGTGTTAGAGAAAACTATCTCATGATTACTGTGAATTCTGTGTCATCTGTATTTCTGTACAGTTGCACCAGCACACAGCATTCCGGGGCAACCTTTAGGAGAAAGGCAGAACAGTGTCTTTATAGTTCACTTTTGCATCATTATTACTCCACAAAATTTGGAATGTAGAATGTTTTATACATTGTCAAGAAATAAGTATGATGTTACTTGCCTATCAGGGCAGAATTAGCCCACTGATTTTGTGTTGGATGGATGTGTTTGTCATAAGAACAAAAGGAAAGCTGCAATAAGTCAGAAGGCCTACATGTGGCAGTCCCTAAAATATACTTACTTACCTGTTTATAACCACCTATTATCCATATCCATAAATCTGTCTAATTTTGTTTTTAAAGCTCCCTTTTTGACCCATCATTAATGACCCGACCACTAAGTCTTCCAGTCATCTCTCGCTATTTGTGGACCAGTTTCTTAATGTCTTTTTAAATCTAACTTTATCACACTTAGTCCTTTTCCTTTAACTTTTTACTGGCTCTAAGGATTTTGCTTCTATCAGAATTGCTATAATATTTGTACTTCTGTGCAAAGAATACACATTGTTACATTGTTATTCAGATTGCAAACATTCATGAAATATGTATTACTGTATATAGATGAAGTATTACTGGGTCTTACTTTATTGAAAACAAAATGGTTTAATACTTCCCTGTATTGCACTGGATGGGAGGGGTTAGTGACAGGAGAGAGAGAGAGAGAGAAAGAGAGAGAGAGAGGTTAAAGGAGCAATGTGTGCCATAAGTAGCCCATCCTAATTACATAGGAAAACTTGAAGAATGCTTTTATTTTACTTGTTAATTGACAGTTCATGCTTGTCTCAACTGTTAGTACTAACTTGCACAAATGTTGTGCTATTGAGACTGGGTAAGGAGAAGAGATGGATCATTGAGTGGCAAGTATGATCATGTGTAGCATCTTGAGTTGGTTTCATTACCTACACTGACAAAATACGCTACAGTAAGGTGAACACTGCTTGTAAGAGAAAGGGAAGGACATTGTGTTAAAATACTTATGAGAATGAGAATGATGGACATTGAGAGACTGAAAGGACTAGACTGATGATTCTCTAGTCATTAAGCATTTCATAAGAAAAAATCAAGAAAAGATATTAGAAAGTATGATACAAGAGAGAGAGAGAGAGAGAGAGAGGTGTGGAGGCTTGTATCTCCAGCCTGATAAAGAGTATATTGGTCATGTTCCACAAGAGAAATATTTTCTTTTCATTTTTATCACTGTAGCAGTGCATTAGTCTTCTGATTTCTGATTCCTCCAGTGAGTTAGTTTTGCTCCTTTGTATGGAAGAGTGAATCCAGTTGTGTAGTTCAAGTATGAAAATTAAGAAAGTTCATGGTGAAGGGAATGGGCTCAGTTTCTGATTGGCTTTATATTTTAGTCTTGTTTAAAAGTTTGGCTTATTTATTGTCTTTCTTTTACAGCCATGTATATATGTAGCATACCAAAAACAGATAAGGGTTTTGGTAGAAATACAATTGCAGTGGTGTCCATTTTCAAACAAGTGAGGACAATATGGTGACTGTGCTGCCATGTTGAAATGTGGCATAATTATTCTGCCAGTCTTCTGTAACATCAAGTGTAGCTGAAGTATGAAAGTGATGTGTGATGCAATGTGTACTTGGTTAGACCCTTGTTAGACTCTTTATTAGTATGGCATATTTTATGGCTCAGAGCTCCAAACAGTAAACATCCAGGCATTTCATATAAGATATTGAAAATTTGGGCATGTAATGTCAGATGACAGTCACAGTTATAAAGCAACACATTTTCATAGCAGACATTGTGTGTGACAGTGGAGTAACACATGGCCATGGCAGACACTGTGCTTGTGTGCCATGGAAATACATTAATTCTGAAACACTACATGTAACATGAATGGGACCACAATATTCAGAGAACTAGATTTAGCTAAGGAATGTACAGCTGTGCCTGATGACTCAGCACAAAGAGCTTTGTGCCTCAGTCAGAGACAGGATAAGCCCATGAAAGGCTGTGCTGGTCCAGAATGTTTTTGGCAATGTTACTGTGAGATGCAGGATGAGACAACAGACACCACACTAGTCATGTTGCACTTGTCAGTCACTTGTATCCAACTTTGAGCCACAGTCATGGCCTTATTTCTACATTGTTGTTTTCAGGAGGTTCACCATTTTGAGCTTTTATCAGCAGCTATTGTTACTGAGTGCACTTGGTGTAGATGTGGGAGACATCTGTAATTGCCCTGAGGTGCAGTCTTAGCCTATTCAGCATCAGTTTGTTTTCTTGCTGGCTGCTGAGCCAGTGAAGGCTGAGGGGAAGAGAATAGACTTATTCAACACTTTTTTTTTTCATGGTAAGGCCTATAGTGCCTGTAGGCACACTCGAAGGGTGTATGGGAAGCACTGTTCAGCTTCCGCCCATTAGTGGCGCAGGCAATTTTATTTATAGTGGTACCCATATTAGGGCCCATATCACCACCCAAGCTCATCATGAGTGTAGCCACCTAGAACCTGGGTATCATGGTGACATGTAGGTAATTTTAAACCACTCGACAAATGGCAAAGTGTTTTAAGGCTGTACATGGTAGGATTCGAACCTACGCGTAGATGTCTGCCCGATCCCACGCTCACCACCTTATCCACTACGCCACCGCCTTCCTTCATTTCATGTGAAGAAAATTATTACATATGTCATCCTTTTCATTATTATAGAATTTTATTAATTTAGGTAATGTATCAGTGCTTATAGAATTACCGTTATCTTGTGATATTTAGATCATCACATTTAATTGGCTTACTTTTCATTTTTAATTTAGTACTTTCATCATTCATCCTTTCCCACTCTTAACTGGGATTAGTTCTAAGGTACATAAAATTAAAGGAAAAAATAGTTAGAAAATTAGGGCAAGCTAAGATAGGAGTAATTGAAGACTTGTTCTATTGTCATTTCCCACAAGATTTTCAATGAGCAAGTGCCTCAAATATATATCATCCTATAGTTCATAGTTCCCTTTCCTCATGTTAGCTTTCTTCATTCATTACAAATATTAATTTTCTTACACTGGATTCCTTGCCAAACTTTGCTGGTTCAGAGGGGGAGACAAGAAGAACCTTTCTATCTCATGACTTGAACAGATATATGTGCTTTATTTCTTGAGAACTCCATTCCTCTCAGAGTTCCTTCATTTCTTCATTACAATGTGCAAGATTAATGTTCTGATCACTGTTTCTGTAATATAAACTTGATAATGCCAGGTCTTTATCTCTGTGAGCATTCATTCATCCCCCCCCACACACACACAGCCCCGCTCGAACCCTGTACAATACAACTATGTAAATACACACACACTCACATTTATTTGTATTCACATTAACAGATGCATCCTCTTAAGTGACTGACTGTAATGAATCAGGACCCTCAGTCTGTCACATGCCACTCCTCTTGCCCTGGTTTGCCTTGCTTGTGCTGCTGAGCCTTAGCATGTGTTGCCTATAGTACTGCTTGGCCCTCAATCTCCCCTCTAGGCTGTGAGGCTCTTTTTACACTTTACACTGCTGCTAATCCCACAGTCTTGTGTTGCATGCTAAGTATTTGGTTTGTATTGACTTGTAGTGAGTGGCGTGTGGTTTTAAGCTTGCTCCTTAATCTGCTCAACAATTAATGTTATATTTAATTATTGTTACCTGGTATGCTAATAGTATGAAAAATAAGAGAGGAAGGTGAGTACTATGGGAGATCCAGTGATTTAGTTAGGTGAAATACTTGTGTCAACTAACGTTGTAAGCTCAAGGCAATTTATGTAGGGCATTGCTTATGAATTTAGGTTATTCTTGGCAAAGTAAGGATTGTTATCAT
>NC_059271.1:6097500-6142500 GCF_017591435.1 Portunus trituberculatus | reverse complement strand
TAAAAATATACAAAGAAGGTGAGAAAAATTTGTACCAATAAGACAACATAGAGAAGTTGGAAAGCAGGACTGGTTTAACGATAGATGTGAAAAGGCTAGAACAAGAAAAGAGGATGCATGGAAGAGGTGGAGAAGGAAAAGACGGATTAAGCAGTGGGAAAGTTACAAAAGAGCAAGAAATGAATATGTGTTGATTAGAAGAGAAGAAAGAAAGAAACAAGAAAAGGATATAATTGATAAATGTAAAGACCAACCAAGGCTTTTTACAGACATGTGAACAACAACATCAAAAATAGAGAAAGTATTGAAAGTTTAGAAGTAAATGGAGTATGCAGTGAAGATCCCAGGAAATGGCAGAGGCTATGAATGGATGCTTTCGGAAGGTATTCACAAAGGAGACTGCTTTTGACAAACCACTGGTAATGGAACAGAAAGGGATTATGAAGGAGTTTCAAGTAACTGTGGAGGAGATCAAGAA
Organism: Portunus trituberculatus; assembly: GCF_017591435.1. Classification (NCBI taxonomy): domain Eukaryota; kingdom Metazoa; phylum Arthropoda; class Malacostraca; order Decapoda; family Portunidae; genus Portunus; species Portunus trituberculatus. Next base: position 6,142,022 of record NC_059271.1, on the reverse strand, counting down.
CATGATGGGGAGTTTAGAAGTGAGAAAAGCTGTGGGACCTGATGGGGTATCAGGATGGATTTTAAGAGAATGCAGGAGCAATTGGCAGAAAAAGTTTGTGAAGTAATTGATGCCTCATTAAGGGAAGGTGTAGTGCCCCAAGACTGGAAAAGAGCTAACATTGTCCCAATCTATAAATCAGGTAACAAGAGAGACCCATTGAACTATAGACCAGTGTCACTTACAAGTGTGGTAGCTAAGATGTGTGAGAGGGTGGTGAAGACTAGATGGACAGACTTCTTGGAGAAAAATGACATACTTTGTGAGTGTCAATTTGGTTTTAGGAAAGGGCGTTCATGCACGACAAACCTGATATGTTACTATTCGAGGGTGATAGATGTAATACAGGAAAGAGATGGTTGGGCTGATGGAATATATCTGGATTTAAAAAAGGCCTTTGATAAGGTACCACACCAGAGACTGATCTGGAAACTTGAAATGGTAGGAGGAGTGCATGGCAGTTTACTAAAATGGATGGAAGACTTTTGGTAGGAAGAGAAATGAGAACAATAATTAAGGACAGACCATCAGAATGGGGATTGGTGGAGAGTGGAGTTCCACAGGGATCAGTGTTGGCACCAGTAATGTTCGCAGTCTACATAAATGACATGGTGGATGGGGTGTCCAGTTATGTGAGCCTATTTGCAGACGATGCAAAATTGTTAAGAAAAGTGAGATGTGACAAAGATTGCGAACTACTCCAGGAAGACTTGGACAGAATATGGAAATGGAGCTGTACATGGCAAATGGAGTTCAACACGACAAAATGCAAGAAAATAGAGTTTGGCAAGAGTGAAAGAAGAATCAGGAGTATGTACAAGATAGGAAATGAAGACATAAAACCAGTCATGAAGAAAAAGACCTTGGGGTGACAATTACCAATGACCTATCGCCAGAGAGACATATAAACAAAATAATTGGAGAAGTATTGAACTTATTGAGGAACATAAGAGTGGCGTTCAGATATCTAGATGAAGAAATGATGAAGAAAATAATTACTGCAATGATAAGACCGAGGCTTGAATATGCAACAATACAGTGGGCTCGAACTTAAAGAAACACATAAGGAAACTAGAGAAAGTACAGAGGGCTGCAACAAAATGGTGCCTGACTTAAGAGATTTGACTTATGAAGACAGACTGAAAAGAATGCAACTTCCAACCCTGGAAAACAGAAGAGAAAGGGAGACCTGATAGCAATATACAGAGTGATGATTGGCATGGAAAAATGGATAGGGAAGATCTGTGTATGTGGAATGGAAGAATGTCGAGAGGGCATGGGAAAAACTAAAATGGCCACTTATAGGAGAGATGTGAAAAATATAGCTTCCTCATAGAAGGGTGGAAGCATGGAATAGTTTAGACGTGGAAGTGGTCAACGCAAGGAATATTCATGATTTTAAGAAAAGCTGGACATTAATAGATATGGAGACGGGACAACACGAGCATAGCTCTTTTCCGTATGTTACAATTAGGTAAATACAATTAGGTAAATACACACACACACACACACACACACACACACACACACACACACACACACACACACACACACACACACACACACACACAAAAAAAACACACACACACAAACACAAACAAAAAAAAAAAAAAAAAAAAAAAAAAAAAAAAAAAAAAAAAAAAAAAAAAAAAACAAAAAACAAAAAACAAATACACAAAAAAAAACAAACACACACACACACACACACACACACACACACACACACACACACACACACACACACACAAACACACACACACAAAAAAAAAAACAAAAACACAAACACACACAAAAACAAAAAAAAAAAAACACAACACACACACACACACACACACACACACACAAACACAAAAAACACACACACAACAAAACACACACACACACACACAGAAAGAAAACTATCAACCAGTAAGCCATTTCACTACATGGACAAAGAAATTGATAAGTAGTACTATAATAAGACTCAGATTGGAATATGCAGTAGTGTGGACCCCTCATAAAAAGAAACACATAAGGAAGTTGGAGAGACTACAAAAAATGGCTACAAGAATGGTTCCAGAATTTGAAGGGATGACATATGAGGAGAGACTAAAGGCTATGGATCTACCAACCCTGGAACAGAGAAGGGAGAGAGGGGATCTGATACAAGTTTATAAATTGATCAATGGAATGGATCAAGTGGATAATGAGAAACTGATCCTGAGAGAAGAATATGACATTCGAAGCACAAGATCGCATAGTAAAAAGCTGAGAAAGGGAAGATGTCTGAGAGATGTTAAAAAATATAGTTTCCCACAAAGATGTGTTGAGACGTGGAATAGTTTGAGTGAAGAAGTGGTGTCAGCAACGAGTGTGCATAGTTTTAAAGAAAAATTGGATAAGTGTAGATATGGAGACGGGGCCACACGAGCATAAAGCCCAGGCCCTGTAAAACTATAACTAGGTAAATACACACACACAATGAAGCTAAGGAATAAAAAAAAAAAAAAAAAAAAAAGAGAGAAAAGGACAGAGATCAAGAAGAAGAATTTCTACTGGAGGGTTCTAGATGTGAGAATGAAGAAGTGGTGTCTTCAGAAAAAAGAGGAGGTAATGGAAGCAGCAAGAAATTAAGACTGACATATACAAATATAGATGGGTTATTGTCCATTGTGTTGGAGGTTAAAGACTATTTGAAGGAGGAAAGACCAGATGTAATGTGCATAGTAGAAACAAAGCTAAGGGCAGAGATCTATGTTACCCGTAAGAAAGAGGAATATAAAAGTTGGAGAAGAGACAGAAAGGGAAAAGGGGAGGAGGAGTGCTAATATGGTTCGTGATAATATGTACATGGAGGAAGTGCACTTTGGAGATGGCATGACAGAAGTAATGGGAGTAACAATCAAGACAGAAGAAATGAAAAAAAGGAAAATCATAGTCTTGTATGTGCCACCTAAGACAAATACATGGAGAACAGAAGAACATAGGAAATGCAAGGAGAGGTGATTAAGTGGTTGGATAATATGATAAGAAGAGATGGAAAAATACTATTAGTAGGAGACTTCAACTGCAAAAGAGTAAACTGGAGAGAGATGGAAGTAATGGGTAATGCTAGAGAGAAGAGTGACAGTTAACTATGGTGAATATGCTGGATCAGTGGGTGGAAGAATCAACACAGTACAGAGGGGAAGAAGAACCATCATTGCTTGACCTAGTATGCAGAAAGAAGCCGGATCCCCCTCCTATCATACGATATCAGAGTCCAATGGGAAGAAGTGACCATGTAACATTATTATTAGAAATGCAGGAAGACAATGTGGTAACATACAAAAAGGAGAGATTAAGTTATGCAAGAGCAAATTTTGAAAAGTTAAGACAATTTTTTAATGGCATAGAATGGAGGAACATTATGAACAGACAGTACAGGAGAAATATTAATTATTCCTACAGAAGTATAACAAGGGAGTGAGGAAATACGTACCTGTCTATAGAGTAAAGAAAAGTATACAAGCTTGGTACAGCGGCAGATGTATAGAAGCTAAGAGAGTAAAAGATAAAGCTTGGAAGAAACTCAAAAAGCAGAGAAATGAAAACAACAGACAGCAGTTTAATGATGCGAGAAATTAATATATTAGAGTAAGGAGAGAGGAAGAAAGAAACTTTGAGAAAAATGTGGTGCAGAATAGCAAAGATGAACCCAAGCTTTTCTACAAGTACAGGCAATTCCCACTTAACGAACGGGTTATGTTCCTAAAACTGTTCGTTGCGTGAATTTTCATTAAGCGAACCAATTATAACAAATTTGACCCCTGACTTGAACTTCCATTGAGAGTAAACAAAGTGAGAGTGCATCATAGTACAGTAAAAGGTTTAATGAAAGTAAAAATGATGAAGTTAAACATTTAAGCAGTTTGATAGTTTAATTTAAGACTAAGTCATTATAATGTACACTAATGTTTGTATGTACATAACTTTATAATATTGATGATCTTAAATTTATGAAGGGAGGAAGAGTGGAGCAGGAAAGACACTAGCTGGCAACCTGTGGATTGTAAACAAAAGGCACATCATTGTACTGCATACAAAACTTATGTACCACATTTCCACAAGGCTTTCCATTTTATCCATTGCAGAGTCACAAGTTTGGGTGGTTCTTTTAGCTTGCAAGGGAGATACGGCCTCACCAGCCTTCTTAATAGAGTCTGCTGACTTGAAAATAGTAGAGACAGTAGATGGAGTCAAGATGGTGGCGAGCAATGCTATTAGTTTCCTCTCCTCTCATGTCTGTGAATAATATCCAGCTTCACTTCATGAGTAAGAGACTTCCTGGTCTTCTAAGTAACGCTAGGCGACATTGCAGGGCTGGTTGCAGGGGATTTTGGTGGCATGTTGAGCGAGGGAAGATGAGCTGCTGCTGCTGTTATTGTTTTGAACTAAGAGTGGGGAAGGGTAGGAGAGTGAGTAGTGTGCATTCTGTCCACAAGAGGCACTGGTGTATTCAAAAGCCTGTCAGCTTGCGTGATACAGTGGGCTTTCAAACTTGCAAAAAATTACCTGGATAAAATTTTGTTAAAGCAAGTTTGATGTTCATTATATGAGCAGATGGTAGTACAGATAACCCCCGCTTAACAAAGGGGGTTACGTTCATAAAAAAAAAACTTCATTAAGCAAAACTTCGTTAAGTGAATCGATTATAACAAGTTTAACCCCTGACTTGAACTTCCATTGAGAGTAAGCAAAGCGAGAGTGCATCATAGTACAGTGAAAGGTTTACTGAAAGTAAAAATTATGAAGTTAAACATTTAGGCAGTTTAATTTAAGTCATTATAATGTACACTAATGTATGTATGTACGTAACTTTATAATGTTGATGATCTTAAATTTATGAAGGGAGGGAGAGTGAAACGGGAAATACACTAACCAGCAACCTGTGGAGTGTAAACAAAGGGCGCATCATTATATCACATACAAAACTTATGTACCACATTTCCACAAGGCTTTCCATTTTATCCATTGCAGAGTCATGAGTTCAGGTGGTTCTTTTAGCATGCAAGGAAGATACGATCTCACTAGCCTTCTTAATAGAGTCTGCTGACTTGAAAATAGTAGAGATAGTAGATGGAGTCAAGATGGTGGCGAGCAATGCTATTAGTTTTCTTGCCTCGTGTCTGTGAATAATACAGTAAAAGTCCTGAAATCCGGAAGTCATGGGGGTTCAAGCATTCCAGATTCTAGGATTTTTCGGATTGTAAGATAGTAAGGCTGAAAGTAAGATTAAAATCTTGAGGTTACTATGTAAACCCCACTAAACTAACCCCAACCTGCTAAATCTCTTTGTAGTACTGTCATAACATCTTACAGGGATTGCTGAAGCCATGATAACTGTAGTTTGGCACACAAACGTAGTCGACTTTGTGATGGTGACAGACGAGACATGATCCCACATGACAGAACGCAATGGCGGTTGGCGGGATGTTGATGTCGGTGGTGACATGTTTGGTTTCGGCTATTATTATTATACATTTATTACTATCATTTCTTACTTTTTACATATTTAACTCAGCCTTTCAAATTTTCTGAATTATAAGGATTTCCGGATTATAAGGTTCCAGATCTAAGGACTTTTACTGTATTCAGCTTCACTTCGAGAGTAAGAAACTTTCTGGTCTTAGCAATGCTAGGCGACATTGCACTGTGTTTTGGTGGTAAGTTGAGCGAGGGAAGATGAGCTGCTGCTGACGCTGTTATTGTTTTGAGCAGGGGGAGTGAATGGTGCGCGTGTTGTCCACGAGAGGCGCTGGTGTACTCAAAAGCCTGTTGGCTTGCGTGATACAGCGGGGCTTTCAAACTTGGAAAAAATTATCTGGATAAAACTTCGTTAAAGCGAGTTTGGTGTTCGTTAAACGAGCAGATGGTAGTAAAATAAAACCTTTGTTGTAGCGAAATTTCATTGTGTGAACCTTTGTTAAGCGGGGATTGCCTGTAAAAGGAAACGTTCATTGTAGCGAAATTTCGTTGTGTGAACGTTCGTTAACCTGCGCACTGCAGGCCACTTTAATCCTAAACCAACCCGTGGTGCCAGCCAATTTTGCATTTTTTTTTTTTTTTCATTAGAAAAATCCTAAATCATGTAAAAAAGTTGTCTTGTAAAGTAAAAAAAAACAATAATAATCACCTGAGAAGTTGTCTGGCGTGTGTGCACAATTGGTGTGGTGTACTCGTAGTGTGCTCGGTACTAGCGATTTGTAGCCAATACCAGTATTCGTAAATTATGTCAGGTCACTTTAGTAATGAATTGGTGGTGAACTACATGAAGTCGAAGGATGAGCAGTGGGTGGGGTGGCAGGAGAGATGCCACAGGATGTTGGTGGTAAGGCAGTGCTTTGTTCATTTGCATCTGTTGCAGATCTCATCTTATTATCACCAACAGAACCCCTTCGTCTCATGTGAAGTGGGGTTCCTAGCCAACCTGATCCTGAAGGAAAATCCTCATTTTCATCAAAAAGCAGCGTTCGCTGTGTAGTGGTGGATGTTGTGTTCGTGCCTGTACCTCTGTATATATCATAGCGTTTTTTTTCTTGGTGAGGGAATCTCTTCCTCACTATCAGTACTCTCACTCAGTTGTACATAGTCTTTGTCATCTATTGAATCATCATCAGACATGTCTGATGACATTTCATCATTACCAAAGGCAAGTAATTCTGAATAAATTTGGTCGTCACTCAACCTTCAGCGGCGCGCCATGACTGCTTCCTACGGTGGTTATACAAGCTCTGACGTGATCGTCTCCTAGGCCACTCAAGGAGCGTACCAACAAACTAACACTTTCAATGTCTAGGGCGGAGGTTGGAGTATAGTGTGTTTTTTATAATGTTATTTTGACAAATAAGCATGGTAGAATTTTTTTCAGGTTGCCGCTGTTAATTTACGGCGGTGGCACTGAGCGCGGGTATGCTAGATGCCGTAAATTTATGGCGGTGGCACTGCACGGGTTAAGCAGGGATTGCCTGTATATTGTAGTATTCACTATTTAGCCAGGACACAGATGGAGAGGTAAACTAGAGTTGTTCGAGTCTGCTGTTTATTATAAGTACACGGTGGGTAACGGTGATGGGACAAGCTGTCATTTAGATGAGTGTGTGTGTCCCTGAGTCTTGGTGCTAACTGACCCACGTGGTGGCTGGAGTCCAGGGCAGTGACCTCACTTTAGCAGCATCAGGATTAGTGGAGCGACAGTGCTAATCTGGGGAGATCACTACAATATAAATGGTAAGATGAAGAATAAGGAAACATTAAAAAGAATAGTTAAAGGAGGGAAGACATACCAAACAGCAAAGGAAATGAGTGAAATAATGAATGAGAGTTTCAAAACTGTGTTCACTGATGAAGAGGAGTTTACAGAACCAAATAGGAAATTGCATTGTCAAGGCTTGTAGGAAATTATATTGCACAAACATGAAATTGGAAGACTACTAGAAAATTTGGATGTCAGAAAAGCATTGGGGTCCTGTCTACGATCCGAATGTAGGTTGGGCTTCCTTACTCAGGGCACCGGTTTCCTAGTGGGTGGGCTTTTAGATAGGAGGTGCCCCAAAAAGTATCCCCTTTAACTGATAAATTCCCGTGATAAGTCCACTTGGTATAAAAAAAAAAAAAAAAAAAAGATGGTGTGTCAGGCTGGGTACTAAAGGAATGTAAAGATGAATTGTTAGAACCAATTTGGGAAATGATTACAAGCTCATTAAAAGAAGGGAGAGTACCACAGGAATGGAAGAGAGCTAACAGAATCCCTATATTCAAAGGAGGAATATCAACTGTGCCATTAAATTACAGAATGGTGTCACTTACAAGTGTTGTGGAGAAGATATGTGAAGTTGTTATCAAAGAAAAATAGGTTAAATATCTGGAAGAAAAACAAGTTATATCAAATAGACAATTTGGGTTCAGGACAGCAAGATCATGTGTGTCAAATCTAAGTTTTTATTCAAGAGTAGTAGAAGGACTGGAGAGGTGAGATGGATGAGTGGACACTGTGTACCTAGACATAAAAAATGCTTTTGATAAAGTCTCTCATAGCAGACTACTTTGGAAGTTAGAGAACATAAGAGGACTGAGAGGAATAATGTTATATTGGATAAGGGATTATTTGAAGGACAGAGAAATGAAAACTGTGATCAGAGATACATACTCATCCTTGAGTAAGGTAACAAGTGGAGTGCCAGAGGAGTCAGTGTTAGCCTTCATTATGCCCCAGGTATATGTGAATGACATACATAATTGAGTGACTGATATTAATTTGTTTGCTGATGATGCAAAATTGCTAAGAGTAATCAATATCCAAGAAGACTACTTGCTGCTGCAGGAAGATATAGATAAAATTTATGAGTAGAGTAAGAAGTGGAAGTTAGAATTCAATGCCAAGCAATGCCACATAATGGAATTAGGAAAGAGTAAGGGAAGACCAGTTTGGAACTATTTGATGGGTGAAGAACAAATAATGAAGACTAAAGGAAAAGATCTGGGAGTGGTTATACAAGAAACTCTGAGCCCTGAAAAGCACATAAGTATAATATTTGAATCAACATATGAAATATTAACTAATATTAGGGTGGCATTTCACTACCTATACAAGGATATGATGAAAAAAAAATATTACAAGTATGATACATCCACAGTTGGAATATGCAGCGGTAGTGTGGTTGCCGATCTTGAAAAAAGATATAAGATGATTAGAACAGATTCAGAAGATAGCTACAAAGATGGTGCTGGAACTAAAGGACCTAACATATAAAGAAAGGCTTAAGGAAATGGGACTGCCAACCTTACAAGGTAGAAGAGAAAGAGATAACCTGATAACATTGTATAAAATAGTTAATGGCATTGAAAAGATAGACAAGTAAGACCTGGTGCTGGTGACAGAAGAAGTTGGAAGGACAAGAGGACATGCAAAGAAGATTAGGAATAGGCAGTGTGTGAAGGATGTTGGAAAATACAGTTTTCCACATAGAACGGTGGAAAAGTGGAATGCATTGAATGATGAAGTTGTTACAGCACATAATGTGCATAGCTTTAAAGGAAAATTAGATAAGGGGAGATATGGAGACAGGACACTATGACCCCCACTCAAACCCTGTAAAATACAACTTGGTAAAACTAGATAAATACACACACACACATACACACGCTGTTCGTGTGTGTGTGTGTGTGTGTGTGTGTGTGTGTATTTACCTAATTGTATTTACCTAATTGTAACATACGGGAAAAGAGCTATGCTCGTGTTGTCCCGCTCCATATCTATTAATGTCCAGCTTTTTCTTAAAATCATGAATATTCCTTGCGCTGACCACTTCCACGCCTAAACTATTCCATGCTTCCACCCTTCTATGAGGGAAGCTATATTTTTTCACATCTCTCCTATAAGTGGCCATTTTTAGTTTTTTCCCATGCCCTCTCGACATTCTTCCATTCCACATACACAGATCTTCCCTATCCATTTTTTCCATGCCAATCATCACTCTGTATATTGCTATCAGGTCTCCCTTTCTTCTGTTTTCCAGGGTTGGAAGTTGCATTCTTTTCAGTCTGTCTTCATAAGTCAAATCTCTTAAGTCAGGCACCATTTTGTTGCAGCCCTCTGTACTTTCTCTAGTTTCCTTATGTGTTTCTTAAGTTCGAGCCCACTGTATTGTTGCATATTCAAGCCTCGGTCTTATCATTGCAGTAATTATTTTCTTCATCATTTCTTCATCTAGATATACGAACGCCACTCTTATGTTCCTCAATAAGTTCAATACTTCTCCAATTATTTTGTTTATATGTCTCTCTGGCGATAGGTCATTGGTAATTGTCACCCCAAGGTCTTTTTCTTCATGACTGGTTTTTATGTCTTCATTTCCTATCTTGTACATACTCCTGATTCTTCTTTCACTCTTGCCAAACTCTATTTTCTTGCATTTTGTCGTGTTGAACTCCATTTGCCATGTACAGCTCCATTTCCATATTCTGTCCAAGTCTTCCTGGAGTAGTTCGCAATCTTTGTCACATCTCACTTTTCTTAACAATTTTGCATCGCCTGCAAATAGGCTCACATAACTGGACACCCCATCCACCATGTCATTTATGTAGACTGCGAACATTACTGGTGCCAACACTGATCCCTGTGGAACTCCACTCTCCACCAATCCCCATTCTGATGGTCTGTCCTTAATTATTGTTCTCATTTCTCTTCCTACCAAAAAGTCTTCCATCCATTTTAGTAAACTGCCATGCACTCCTCCTACCATTTCAAGTTTCCAGATCAGTCTCTGGTGTGGTACCTTATCAAAGGCCTTTTTTAAATCCAGATATATTCCATCAGCCCAACCATCTCTTTCCTGTATTACATCTATCACCCTCGAATAGTAACATATCAGGTTTGTCGTGCATGAACGCCTTTTCCTAAAACCAAATTGACACTCACAAAGTATGTCATTTTTCTCCAAGAAGTCTGTCCATCTATTCTTCACCACCCTCTCACACATCTTAGCTACCACACTTGTAAGTGACACTGGTCTATAGTTCAATGGGTCTCTTTGTTACCTGATTTATAGATTGGGACAATGTTAGCTCTTTTCCAGTCTTGGGGCACTACACCTTCCCTTAATGAGGCATCAATTACTTCACAAACTTTTTCTGCCAATTGCTCCCTGCATTCTCTTAAAATCCATCCTGATACCCCATCAGGTCCCACAGCTTTTCTCACTTCTAAACTCCCCATCATGTTCTTGATCTCCTCCACAGTTACTTGAAACTCCTTCATAATCCCTTTCTGTTCCATTACCAGTGGTTTGTCAAAAGCAGTCTCCTTTGTGAATACCTTCCGAAAGCATCCATTCATAGCCTCTGCCATTTCCTGGGATCTTCACTGTATACTCCATTTACTTCTAAACTTTCAATACTTTCTATTTTTGATGTTGTTGTTCACATGTCTGTAAAAAGCCTTGGTTGGTCTTTACATTTATCAATTATATCCTTTTCTTGTTTCTTTCTTTCTTCTCTTCTAATCAACACATATTCATTTCTTGCTCTTTTGTAACTTTCCCACTGCTTAATCCGTCTTTTCCTTCTCCACCTCTTCCATGCATCCTCTTTTCTTGTTCTAGCCTTTTCACATCTATCGTTAAACCAGTCCTGCTTTCCAACTTCTCTATGTTGTCTTATTGGTACAAATTTTTCTCACCTTCTTTGTATATTTTTATAAATTCCTTCCACTTTTCATTTGCTCCTTAGCACTCTTGAATTTCATCCAATTTGTCTCTTGAAAGAATTTCTTTAGGTTTCCAAAATCTGTCTTGGCATAATTCCATCTTCCCACTTTATATTCTTCATTTCTTCTAGATTTCTCTTCGTCTATCACCTTGAACTCCAAAACTGCATGATCACTCTTGCTAAAGGGCACTCCACCCTCATCTCCTCAATGACCATTGGCTCTGTACTAAAGACCAAGTCCAGTCTTGACGATGCTCCTCTCCTCCAAACCTAGTATCTTCTTTGACCCACTGAGTTAACACATTTTCCATTGCCAGTGTCAATAGTGTATTTCCCATGTTGTCTCTGATCCTTCCATTGACCAGTCCTCCCAACACACCTCTTTACAATTAAAATCTCCCATCATTATAGTTCGTTCACAGCCACCCAACATTTCTTCCAGACATGTTCCTGTATCACTTATCATTTCTTCATATTCCTGTACTGACCATGCATTTGTCTTAGGTGGTACGTACACCACTATGTAGTGCCTCTTTTTCCTTCATTAGTTTCTGCTCTGATCTTTAGCACTTCTGCCTTTCCCATACCTTTTTCACTTGATCCACCTTTATATCTTTTTAACCAGCAACATCACTCCTCCTCCCATCTTACCTACTCTATTTCTTTTCCAAACGTTATATTTCCTTCTCCAACCTTCATCAGGTCTTCTCCTCTCTCAGTTTTGTTTCAGTAAGACCCACAATATCTGGGTTCTTGTCCCTCAAGTAATCGTTGAGTTCTAAAATCCCCGATATCATTCCATTTATGTTGGAATACATTACATTTCGCTCATATGTAAGTTTCTTTAGTCCTGTGTGTGTGTGTGTGTGTGTGTGTGTGTGTGTGTGTGTGTGTGTGTATTTACCTAGTTGTGGTTTATGGGAGGGGAGTAAACTCATGGTATCTTGTCTCTATATCTTTTATGAAATTTCTTCTTAAAAGTATGCACAGTCTCAGTCATTACAACTTCCTCATCATGTTCATTCCAATTGTTCACAACTCTATGAGGGAAACTATACTTCTTGACATTTCTTATACAAAAACCCTTTCTCAGCTTTAATCCATGTCTTCTTGTAGTGCATGTGTCCAATAGTAAAAAGTATTTTTTTATCCACATCCTCCATACCATTAACCATTGTATAAACATGTATTAAATCTCTTCTTTTCCTTCTCTCTTCCAATGTAGTAATGTCCAATTTCCTCAATCTTTCTCCATAGGTTAAAGTACTTAAATTTAGAATCATCTTTGTAATTGCTCTCTGCACTCTTTCCAACTTCATAATATTTTTCTTTTTGTGAGGAGACCACACGACTGCTGCATATTCCAATTTTGGTCATATCACAGAAATCAATATCCTCTTAATCATCCTTTCATCAAGATGCGAAAAGGCCACTCTTACCCTCTTTAATAAATTCATCATACCATTAACAGTTCTATTCATATGTTTGGAGTCAAGTTATCTGTAACAGTCACTCCCAAATCCATTTCCTCTCTCAATATCTCTAATTTGACACCATTCATGTTATAGTTGTATTGTACTCTCTTTTCACTCTTACCAAACTCCATTACCTTACACTTATTCAAGTTAAACTCCATTTACCATGTTCTACTCTAATTACTAATCTTATCTAAATTACTTTGCAGCACTTTACAGTCATTCACATTTTTTACCTTCCTCATTAATTTTGCATCATCAGCAAACAGGTTTATATAACTTCATTCTTTCTTCATAGGGAATATCCTTTATTTCTGGCACCATCTTTGTAGCGGTCCTATGGATTCTTTCTAGTTTCCTGATGTCCTTTTGCATGTGTTTGTGTATGTGTCGTCTGCTGGTCATCCAGCCAGTCTTCCCCATTACGGAGTGAGCTCAGAGCTCATAGACCGATCTTCGGTTAGGACTGAGACCACAACACACACTCCACACACCGGGAAAGCGAGGCCACAACCCCTCGAGTTATATCCTGTACCTATTTACTGCTAGGTGAACAGGGGCTACACATTAAGAGGCTTGCCCATTTGCCTCACCACCCCAGGATTCAAACCCAGGCCCACTCAATTGTGAGTCGAGCGTGCTACCCACTACACTACTACTACGTGTGTGTTTCACTGTTTGATCTGCTGCAGTCTCTGACAAGACAGCCAGACGTTACCCTACGGAACGAGCTCAGAGCTCATTATTTCCGATCTTAAGATAGGCCTGAGACCAGGCACACACCACACACCGGGACAACACGGTCACAACTCCTCGATTTACATCCCGTACCTACTCACTGCTAGGTGAATAGGGGCTACACGTGAAAGGAGACACACCCAAATATCTCCACCCGGCCAGGGAATCGAACTCCGGTCCTCTGGCTTGTGAAGCCAGCGCTCTAACCACTGAGCTACCGTGTGTGTGTGTGTGTGTGTGTGTGTAATTCACCTCGGTCGCCTGCTGGTCACCCAGCCAGTCTTCCTCATTACGGAGTGAGCTCAGAGCTCATAGACCAATCTTCAGGTAGGACTGAGACCACATCAACACACAACAACACACCGGGAAAGCGAGGCCACAACCCCTCAAGTTACATCCCGTACCTATTTACTGTTAGGTGAACAGGGCCACACATTAAGAAGCTTGCCCATTTGCCTCGCCGCTTACAACCGGGACTCGAACCCGGCCCTCTCGATTGTGAGTCGAAGGCATAACCACTACACTACGCGGTGTGTGTGTGTGTGTGTGTGTGTGTGTGTGTATGTGTGTATATGTGTGTGTGTATGTGTGTGTGTGTGTATTTACCTAGTTGCAGTTTTATGGGCTTTATGCTCGTGTGGCCCGGTCTCCATATTTACACTTATCCAATTTTTCTTTAAAACTATGTACACTCTTTGCTGACACCACTTCCTCACTCAAACTGTTCCAAGTCTCAACACATCTTTGCAGGAAATAAATTTTTTTAACATCTCTCAGACATCTTCCCTTCCTCAGTTTCTTACTATGCGATCTTGTGCTTCTAATGTCATATTCTTCTCTCAGTATCAGATCCCCTCTCTCTCATCTCTGTTCCAGGGTTGGTAGATCCATAGCTTTTAGTCTCTCCTCATATGTCATCCCTTTAAATTCTGGAACCATTCTTATGCCATTTTTTTGTAGTCTCTCCAATTTCCTTATGTGTTTCTTTGTATGGGGGTCCACACAACTCCTGCATATTCCAATCTAGGTCTTTACTACAGGCAACCCCCGTTTAACGAAGGGGTTACGTTCCTAAAAAACACTTCGTTAAGCGAAACTTCGTTTAACCGATTATAACAAGTTTAACCCCTGATTTGAACTTCCATTGAGAGTAAGCAAAGCGAGAGTGCATCATAGTACAGTAAAAGGTTTAATGAAAGTAAAAATTATGAAGTTAAACATTTAGGCAGTTTAATTTAAGTCATTATAATGTACACTAATGTATGTATGTACATAACTTTATAATGTTGATGATCTTAACTTTATGAAGGGAGGGAGAGTGAAACGGGAAAGACACTAACCGGCAACCTGTGGAATGTAAACAAAGTGCGCATCATGGTACCGCATACAAAACTTATGTACCACATTTCCACAAGGCTTTCCATTTTATCCATTGTAGAGTCACGAGTTCAGGTGGTTCTTTTAGCTTGCAAGGAAGATACGGTCTCACCAGCCCTCTTAATAGAGTCTGCTGACTTGAAAATAGTAGACAGTAGATGGAGTCAAGATGGTGGCCAGCAATGTTATTACTTTTCTGGCCTCTCTCATGTCTGTGAATAATATCCAGCTTCACTTCAAGAGTAAGACACTTCCTAGTCTTCTTAGGAACGTTAGGCCACATTGCAGGGCGTTTTGATGGTAAGTTGAACTAGGGAAGATGAGCTGCTGGTGACACTGTTATGTTTTGACTGGGGAGTGAGTGGTGTGCGTGATCTTGATCTTGATTCTACAGGTGTCTCAGGACTTCTCCTGAGGCAGGCTTTAGTACCAGCAGCTCTTGGTGTATTCAAAAGCCTGTCAGCTTGCATGATACGGTGGGGTTTTCAAATTTGGAAAAAAGTTACCTGGATAAAACTTCGTTAAAGCGAGTTTGGTGTTCATTAAACGAGCAGATAATAGTAAAATGAAACCTTCGTTGTAGCGAAATTTCGTTATGTGAACCTTCGTTAAAAGGGAGTTCCCTATATATATATATATATATATATATATATATATATATATATATATATATATATATATATATATATATATATATATATAATCTGTATGAAAAGAAGTAAAATAGTAAAAATAAGGAAATAGAGAAAAATCTAAATAGAAAAAGAAACAAAATGGTAAGAATAAAAAAATTGAGAAAGAATCATTACTACCATTGGTGTTCCCCTCTCAGGATGACATAGTGAAGCTGCAGATCTTGACACTGGCCACCAAGCTGTACCTCACCAACCCCAAGCAAACTCGCCTCCTCTGTCAGTACGTCTACAACCTGGCCAAGTATGACACCAACTATGACATCAGAGACCGTGCCCGCCTCACCCGCGCCCTCGTCTTCCCGCCGCAGGGCCACGAGGACAACAAACTTGCCAAGCACGCCAAGAAGATCTTCCTTGCCACCAAGCCACCGCCTGTCCAGCAGTCAAGCTTCAAAGGTGAGGCAGCAGAGAGAGTGTTGTGACATTCGTTGGCGTAATGCTTATTTATTTTATTAAATTTCTCAGTGCTTCCATGATCAGAGATAGGAAATTACAGTTAGAAGATTCACCTTTTTTCATTCACCCCTTGAGTCTCCTTTGTAACACCTTTTATGTCCATGTAGAAATGCATGACATGGAACTTTTTTTTTTTTTTTTTTTCTTCTTCTTCTTCTTCTTCCCTTCCTCCTTAGCCTTCATTTTCATCCCTTGATTCATCTTCACACTTTCCATTCTGTTCTGGCCACAGACCGGGACCAGTTCCAGCTGAGCACTTTGTCCCACCTGATCAACGCACGAGCCACGGGTTACCAGGACCTGCCAGACTTCCCCGCTGAGGCGGCAGATCCTAGCGTGCGGTGTGTTGAGGTGCCAGCCATCTTTGCCCCAGAGAACCACCACCGGCCTGCCTATCAGTCCCGCAGCAAACCTAAGAAGCCCGAGTCCTTTTACTCAGACGAGAGTTCACCCGGTGACGAGAGTGACGAGGAAAGCGAAAGTGACAGTGAGAGTGATAGCTCAGACAGCAGCAGCAGTGGCAGCAGTGATGAGGATGATGAAGATGAGTCTGGCAGTGATGATGAGGAAGATGATGAGGAGGATGAAGAAGAGGAGGAACAGCAACAACCTAAAGGCAAAAAGAAGGGAGGAAGCACAAGTGTTAAAAAACATTCAGGGAAGTGTGAGGCAACTCAGGCATCTGGAACTGAGGATTCAGACACAAGTTCAACATCATCATCTGACTCATCAAGTGAGGACGACTCAGAGAGCTCGTCCAACTCCTCAGAGGAAGAGATAACCAAAAAGAAGTCTAAGGCCGAGACAGCTAAGGGAGGTGACAGGCAGGTGGGAGGCAGCAAGCGCAGCAACCTGGACCTCTTGCTGGACCTGGAGGACTCTCCGCCTGCCATGGACACACCCCTCCTTACTCCCTCACTGGGGGGACTCCTCACCCCTTCCCCATCCTCCCAACCTCCAGCTCTCCCTCCTGGTGCCTCCATCCAGCCTGCCTCTGCCAAGTTCATCCCAGTAACCAAACAGGAACTCCTCAACCGCATCAACAGCGGCGGCCTGACGGTAGCGTGCCGCTTCACTCGGTCACCACACCTCTACTCTCCTCGCATGACGTCTGTGGAGCTTTCCTTCACCAACAGTGGTGCTGAGGAAATCAAGGACATCAGTGTTGGTGCCAAGAAACTTGCTCCTGGCATGGCACTGCATGAATTTGCTGGCATTACTGTTTTAGCACCTGGTGCTACGCTTTGTGGTACTCTTGGCATTGACTTTAATGACACCACCCAACCAGCAGCATTTGACCTGGTGGCAGGTGGACGCACCTTCAACCTTAGCATCACGGCACCTGTTGGGGAGCTGCTCATGCCACTGGCCATGACTGAGGCAGACTTCAATCTCAATCAGGTGAGATGCTTGGGATGTAAGGAGTCAGGGATGGAGAGGATGGGACACTTTTTAAGTAATTGGTAGAGATGGAAAGAATGTGATGCTTTGTATAACTGGTAGAAACAATGTAGTAATTATGTAAATAGTTACATACTCATTCTTGTTTTTTAAGAATAGGGTGAAAATAATGTTGATAACAGCTTAAGAGAGAGGAGGAAAGTAATAAGGAATGTATCCAGAAGAATAGAGTTGGAAGGATGGAAATATTACCTTTACAATCTTCCAATAGAGCAAGCTAAAGGGAATGAATGAGCTGAGCGGTCTGGTGAGTGCGTCAACCAGCCAGCCAGCCACCAGCGTCATTGTGGACAAGATTTATGAGATAGCAAACCTCCTCCAAGTGCAGACCTCCAGCAGCACCTCCCTCAAGTGAGTACATGGGAGTGTGAGGAATAAAGAAACAAAGAAAGTCAAATTCTATCACGTCTTCCATCTGCATATATCCCAGTTCTCTGTGTTTACTGTGATCATAATCTCAGTGTCTTCCACCTGCCCTGTTTTGAGGCAGTTAACTGCTGCCTTCTAGAACCCTGTCTTAGTCATCCCCTTACAGGAGTTCTTGGGGTTGGGCCTTTGATATAGATTGATGGATAATTCTAATCTTTCACCCACTGCTACTCTTCAGTATACACTTCAGATTGAATAGCAGCATTCATAAATGACAATTAACCAATTATATATTTATTTATTTATTTATTGTATTTTGCCTGAGCTCATTCCATTTTGTTAAATAGGACATCAGATTGTATGTAGGCATCTCATCTCTTTCTTGTATGTGAAAGACTAATATGACTCATGCTTGTGTGTGTGTGTGTGCAGGTTTGGGGGACAGACGGCCTCAGGCAAGGCGCTGGTGCTGGTGTCAGTGTTGCTGTCAGAGAGTGGCCAAGAGTCCTCAGTGACCGTCAACTGTGAGAAGCTGGTGATATCATCCATGTTGTTGAAAGAAATACAGTCAGCTGTGAAGAAGATATGATAAGACCAGCTAACTAAGTCATGCACCATTGCCCAGGGAGTTAGTATATTAAAAGGTAATATAAGTATCTCCATAATGTCTAAAGACATTTAGTGATTGTTATGAAAAATTTATGTAAAGTTTAAATTCATGTTAATATTCTTAGATGATTTATATCCATACATAGTTATTGTCATGTTTCTGTAGCATACATATCATATCCTTGATCTGAATCATTCCTGATATTCTTAGCTTGTTTGAGATATTAGCATATTGACTTATTGTCATTCCTTCACTTGAATCAGGCTTGTCTTGGCAAAGCACACACAAAGCACATACTTTGCCTCATAAGGAGTGGCATGGGTTAAAAATAAAAAGTCCATGTGGTCAAATATTAAGAAGAATGTTGTGATTATACAAAGATAGAACCTTGATTGCCACATAAATTAAATGAAAGTTGGAGTCTTAGTACCCAGCCATAACAGTCACTGGGACAAAACTCTTGATTCCTGTTTTAGGTACTTCATCATCAGGCTGAGTGAGTGAAATACTTTGATGGTTTCCTCACACCTCAGTGCCACAACTGTGTGCAGCAAATTGTGCTCTGCAAACATTGCCACTCAGGTATTGATTAGATCTGTCTCATTAGAGTCTGAAGTTTATTTTATGCAATAAGCAAAAGTCATTATTGTGTTCATATATTTTAGAAATTGAACCTCATTTCTTTAATTAGGGTGCAGTTAGTTCTCTGTTTAAATGTGCATCACTACAGCATTAGTCAAAATGTGTCTGAATGAAGGAGGAAGGCAAAGAAAGCTTTTGCTTGTTAGATACTAGTATATTTTTTATATGCCGTCACTGTTGCACAACAACTTATTGCATGGAAGCAAGAGATCACTTATTCAGGTGCTGCTGTGTCCTGCTGACACTCATGGGTTGCATCTCAAAGAACTAAGTGTAACTAAATGTACCTTGCCTGAATCAGATGAGTCACGCCTCACAGTGGGCCTTGCTGTGAATAGTCATGATGGTTGACACAGGTTTGATAATGGCTAACTTTATTGAGATGTCTCAGGCTGTCACTCTGCTCAGTTACAAAGAGACCATTGCTGCTGACATTATCAGGGCACAAAGTCCTGTTATATGGGTTTGTCATGGCCACAGGCGTCCCTGGATGTTGGCTAGCAGTCTTCACCTGAGGGTCATTGTTGTTTTGTATAACCCTACCACAATACCCCTACTAGAGTGATTTATTAACATCTCTCACATTGTTACATGTTAGATCACCAGAGAAAAATTTTATTCATCATTAATTTCATTTATTAAATATCAAAATTATAAACTCATTAGGCTATGAGAATTGTGTATTAAAAGCAGCAAACATGATTTTTCCTTCTTTGATGTGGATTGAGGACATCATGGGATTCATCTAGTACTAATGAATCAAGCTTTCTGAGGAAAGTTGGTGTGGTAACTCAGTGAAAAAAACACTTAACAGTGTAGCAAAATAATGAAAATATTACATTGTATCATGGTTCAGCTTACTGCATACCTCAAGCATTTCTGTAATATATACATACTTCTTCATTGCTGTGCTTCCTGTGATGCTTGAAATACATCATGCTTCTGAACATGCTTTCTTCATCAGCCAAAGTGTGTCTGTATACAAGGCTGACATCGCCCTAATAGAATAGTAGTGTATTTGTCAATGACTCGTGGTCAAAAACAGATTTCTGCTACAAATGAAATAGAAGTACATGAGATTGTTTCAAGCCTTAGTTGGCAACATAAACAAAGCTGCTTCCCATCTCTGTTTCCTTTCTCACCACACACACACACACACACACACACACACACACACACACACACACACACACACACACACACACACACACACACACACTGCCTGGTAGCTCAGTGGTTAGGGCACTGACTTCACAAGCCAGAGGACCGGGGTTCGATTCCCCGGCCGGGTGGAGATATTTGGGTGTGTCTCCTTTCACGTATAGCCCCTGTTCACCTAGCAGTGAGTAGGTAAGGGATGTAAATCGAGGAGTTGTAACCTTGTTGTCCCGGTGTGTTGTGTGCCTGGTCTCAGGCCTATCCGAAGATCGAAAATAATGAGTTCTAAGCTTGTTCCGTAGGGTAACGTCTGGCTGTCTCGTCAGAGACTGCAGCAGATCAAACAGTGAAACACAGTTGGAATCATAGTTAAAAAATTGTTTTCATGTCTCAATTGGGTGAACTGGCACAGTACTGCTCTTTTTAATTGAATCTGTCAGTGATACTAGCCAATTTTCATTATTTTTATGTGCTGAGAAATCCCATGCAACACAAAGAAAGTGTGAACACATTAAAGAGTGAAACATTTTTAAAAGACACATTATAAATAGCCGGATGTTTGTGCATTTTATGTGACGAATAGAAATACTGGTAGTGTTCGTGGGATTACGGATTTGTGACCACCATCAACATGTGTGAATGGTGTTGTCACCTCAGTAATGGTAAATCACCACAATGCCAATGTACACATGACTGGTGGCTGCTTATAGTATGTGAGGGAATGAGTGTTGGCATTCTTTTATTCACCTCACTGAAAAATCAGTAGACTATTGCAGTTTGGTGTGGTAGCATTTCTGTTGTTTTCACAGAGACACTATGAGTTGTGCAGTACTAAATCACTTAAAAAGTGGAGGAGAGTGTGGTATTCTGTGAAGCAGCCAGGGTCTCAGGCACATTCCTGGGACACACTCATTACTTTGAAATCACAAGTCATGTGCTTCTGAGAGCATCTTGTCATGTAACTACACTCATCCACAGGCTACAGTAAGCTTTGGAGGACAAACTTTTATTTTTATTTTTATTTATTTATTTTTTATTATTAATAAATAGTCAACAATTTTTCAAGTTGCCATCATAAATTTTGCGTTGGCACGAAGTACACATATACAATATGTCTTAAATTTATGGCATTGTCATTGGAGGGGTTAATGAAGGCTAGTTGTAATCACAACCAATAAGTGCCAGACATAGTCTAAAAATGCTTTTTTAAAATGGTGTTGAAGGACAGTTAGATTCTGAAAATAATAAGACAAGCACACAGCATCTGTCAACATTGTAGTGCTGATAGAGCTGCACATGTGTCAGCCAGTCAGGCAGACATGCTGGGCTACAGCCACACAACCAGGGAGTTGAGACACCATTTCTTTATTCTTACTGATGCCTAACTGCAGCACTCATGATTCTGGTAATAACTGTTGCTAAAATAGAATGGTGAGCACTTCTTATGTTATTTTTCCATAATTTTAGACCATGTATTAAAGAAAATATGAAAGTAGAAAGAAGTTACATTTTTTTAAAGTGCCTAATTAGTGATCCTTGTCAATACATGTCATTTATTGATCATGTCAAATACCTGTCATTTAAAAAGATTAGCTGACATATAGTGGAGTGGATGGCTTTTCTTCTTGCTTCATTTCTTCTTTGTAATATTTCACATTATGTGATATATGATAGTAAGAACATGTTCTTACAACTCAGCTTTACAGTTTGGCCAGGTTGTTTCCCATCACAAGGGTGCCAAAGGGCTCAAACACAAGTGTGCTTTTAAGGGTTATATTTCTTGAGTCTCTTCTTGAATGCTGTCTTCTTGATTTGTTTGAATATGTGCACTGCATCTCCATGGTGCAGCTGGTGGGGTGCCTGGCTGCAAATTTGTAACTGTCATTGAAATATTCAGTAGAGTAAAATTATTAAAAGTACCATTTCATGAACACAAAAGGGATCAATCACTAATTCAAATATAATATGTTGTAAGAAATTTATTCATACAGTCAGAGGTCATATATGTTGGTTACTGAGACAGAGAAGCCAAACCCACGACAGTACTTAGAGTTTGAGTCCGAGACCAAGGGATTACTACCTACAGAACAACACCAACAACCCGTGTGATTCTCACCATTGGTAATAACATGCCAGAGAGAGAAAAAAACACACAAAAAAAACACATACTACTAATTTTACTTTTAACCACATTCTGTGATGATGGCTAGCTGTGGCCCTCCTGCAGCTATACATGATCTGACTCACCACCCACGTCACACCTCAAGGCTGCTCCCACCACTCCTGCCACTCCCTTCTGTGTCTGCTGCTGTCACTATTCACCTCCCATTGCAAGATATTTGAAGGGATGTTTAAAACTAACTCCCATGCACATCACTGTCGAAAGGAAATTTTTCTGCAAGATTTGTTCAAGATATGTTCACTGATTAATGCTAACTCATCATTGAACATTGATAAAATAGAATATGGCCAAAAACAATACCAGTTGCATGACAAATTAAGAATACCTACTTAGGTTACAGAAATTCTCATGCAGTTTTGTAAACACCTTTCAAAGTAAAGGTGGCACCATTTCATATGTAATCTACAGGTCTAAATCATGACCATACCTACTACATAATGAAGATAACTGGCTCATGACAAAAGAAAATATCTTAAGTGGGAAAAGACTTTCTGCAGTTGCATTAAGTATTAAGGCAAGACAGACAAAGTCATCACTAAGTTCATCCCTAGTGCAGCACCCTTGTCAAAGGCCTCACATAACATTATTAGCACCAACTCTATTCACAATAATTTTCAAATATTTTTTTTAGAAGACCAGGTAGTTTCCACATCCATCATTCATCCTCCTCATACTTTGTCCAAGTAGTCTCTTTGAACGATACATTATGTGATGCTTGCTGCTGCTGCTGCTGCTGACCTCACCACTATGGCTGCTCAGAAGTAAAGCTGACCCAAGCATCTTTCTTCTAATGGAGGCATTTTACAAAAAGATTTTGTAACTTGCTGATATGTCATCCTGAGCCATAGACTAGAAAACTATTATGTTTCTCATGGCCCTTGCTCCTCAAGTGACTCATTATGTATCTATTTCTTACAAAAGTGGCTTTAATTTTTCACTGAAGTTCCACTTTTCTCTTAAATGAAAAAAATAAAGCATCAAAGAACTGGATAAGCAGTTAAGTTATTCCACATCCACAGGAATACTTGATGCATGTAATCAGCTGTGAGTACACACACACACACACACACACACACACACACACACACACACACACACACACACACACACACACATACCTTCAGTAAGCCTGTCACTTATGAGGATAATGTCTATTTTACCTCTGCAGACAACAAAATAAGCTTGTTCTACAGCACACAACAGAGGCCAAGCAACAGTTGTAAGACTGTTCAGCTTGATGATACACTTAGCAATTTTTCCAGTTCCTGTCTTCTCTTTTGTATAAACTCCCATGACCGAAGTTTTCAATGGCAACATACACAACACATTCCCTACAGTCAACCATGGATTATATACTGTTATCCTAACAAGAATATCCATTAATAACTACAAGATCTACCAACACACTCCAAGTCCCACTATATTCATAAAGTCAATTAAATAAATAATATACTTGAAATACTCACTATCTAAGCCTTAGTCTACATAAAAAAAGAAGGAGGATAACAACAGACAGTATGGAGAGAAAGAAAAGAAGAATAGAAAAATAGAAGGGTTATTAAAATACAGCAATAACTGTGACCGACCCTTAGGAAGTGTCACAAGGCTCTGACTCTTGGCTGGAGTCCCGGCCGTGCTTCTGCTGCTGTCCTTGCTCCATGGGCTGGTCAGCTTGCTCCATGGGCTGCTGTGCCTCGTCCATGGGCTGGGGTGGGTTGTGGGTTCCTGCACCTTGCAGTGCCCCACGCATCATGAGGGAGCCCAGCATGAGGGTTACCGTGCCAGACACCTCTCCATCCTCATCCAGTGTCCACATGGTGTCCCGAAGCTCGGGGTAAACCTGAATGAACTTCAGCAGCACTACATGCACCACCGGGAAGAAAACCTTTCAGTGTGTGGCTGTGTTTGCTGGCTGACTCTAACACACACACACACACACACACACACACACACACACACACACACACACACACACACACAAAACTGCATAAATTATTCTTCTGTGATAGCAAGCCACACAACACACACACACCTCTGAACACTTTTCAAAGGCACTGCAGCATTGTTAACTGGCATCACTTCTTGAATAGAAACTTTCTTGTCAAACATCACATTCAGGCACTGAATGGCACTGCTTATGATAAAAAAAATTTCTTATCAAAGCATTTAATGATAGTTATAACTAAATGTGTTATAATCAAATGCCTAATGAGTATACATACTATACTATTCAACGATGAATTTAGGAACCACTCTGTCATTATTTCTGTTTGAATAAAAAAGTCATAAGGGTCAGATCTATGATTTCCTCATTATATATTTCAGGTTCAAAAGAGAAACCACTTCATTTATAAGGAAAACAGACATGATGTTGAACAATTCCTTTACATTGACAGACAAAAGGCTGATTTGGAAGCAGAACAACTTAATACTTATTACTTGGTAACTCTAAATATGCATGCCATATCATCACAGCACAGTGATTTTCAACCTCCACTTCTTCTGGCACGCCCAGCCAGGCACCAAGATAGCCAAGGCACACTATCACTATTTAAAAGTGGAACTAAAGAATGCTAATAAACTTAACTACACCAGGTGGGGTAATGGTTTCCAGTTCTTACGTACAGTGCGGTACACCACTACAAAGGGCGTAACATAAATACCACCCTCAATTAAAGGCACTTCAATTAAATCTTGAAACATGACTGTCATACTCATAAATGTTACATTTGCAAAACCACATTCAAAGAAAGATCAATCTTCCATTTGCTGTTCCCAAAGCACACCTGCAGTTACTTCACAACACACTGGTTCAAAATCTGTGTCTTAGTGTCTCCCTTTGACTGAAGTATCTCAGTCTGTCCCAGTGATCCCAGCATGACCCTAAGCATAAGGTTCCTCACAATCTCTTGTCCTTGGAGTGTGAGCATTTTTTTGTTTACCTTTACACATGCTGAGGGAGACAGGGTGGGAGAGGCCCAGGTGGTCCCCTGGGGGCAGTTCAGATGTTAATGTGTGCAGCAAGGCCAGCGAGTAACCCTGGCGACGTGCAAAGGGCCGCACATACATGGTGTCCAGGGTGTCACAGGCATACACGTCCTCACCACCCCATATGCTGGTGCCTGATGTGGAGGGAAAGAGGGATGGCCATTAAAAGACAGCACACACACTAATTGTACATGGCCTGTTACTCATTTTTTCAATGTACATACTGTACACTTTTGGTGTTATTCCTTGTTTGTCCAATCACAAAATAGTATTACTACTATTTCTCTCTCTCTCTCTCTCTCTCTCTCTCTCTCTCTCTCTCTCTCTCTCTCTATTACTTTTAGTCTCTCACCATAACAATCTAAAATACAGAGCTAGGCATTGTTTTTAGTCATTACATTCTCTCCTTCAAATGAATATAATATGTACTAAATGATAATACATTACTTAAAAGCTTTAATACTGCTTCTTAATGAATTTATCTTTCTTATTACCTGATTTGCTTACTTAGCACACCATATTGACTACTGGAGGTTCATGACATGCAGACAAAGAAGGTGCAAGGCAACCATGTCCAGCATGTTTGCCTCATACCATGTTGAATTTGGCTGAGTAATTAATCCCTTCCCAGCGGAGGATCTATATGTCGACAT
Organism: Portunus trituberculatus; assembly: GCF_017591435.1. Classification (NCBI taxonomy): domain Eukaryota; kingdom Metazoa; phylum Arthropoda; class Malacostraca; order Decapoda; family Portunidae; genus Portunus; species Portunus trituberculatus. The sequence continues at coordinate 6,115,953 of NC_059271.1, read as the reverse complement.
TTCGGAATTGTGATTTTTTTGTCGGATCGTCAATATGTAGATGTTTGTTCTGATTTTATCGCACTAAGTTGTAGCGTGGTCTATGCATAGACTATTCCTTACACGTAACAATATTCATAAAATATATCATTATTTGGCATCTCATCAATATGTAGATATTTGTTCTGATTTTATCGCACTAAGTTGTAGCGTGGTCTATGTATAGACTATTCCTTACACGTAACAATATTCATAAAATATATCATTATTTGGCATCTCAAATACCTAAACACTGGCCAACATTGCCTCTCAAGACTGGTCACCACTTGTGCTTTGTCGGTGGTGGATGTGCTACGCATATAAGCTAATATTGGAAATATTTGTATTTTTCTACTTTTTTTTTATTATGAGTATCATGTCAAGGAGAAAGAACTGTACTGCAAGCTGGCAGCATTACCTAAAAAAAAAGGTACGAAACAAGTATGTGAAAAACACAAAGAAAAGAAAAATGGAAGTAAATATATTCATATAAATATATTGACATACATTATCATTCATTAAACAAAAAACGCCTATATATAGACTTAGTTGTTTGTTCAGTTTTGCGACAGAGTCTACATATAGATGTCAATCTGGAATGTCCATTTGAGGGGAAACTATATATAAATGTATGGATGACAGTCAGTAGAGTCTATATATAGATGTTTTTTTATTTGGTAATACACTCCTCTGCCCTGCCGCCGGGAAGGGATTAATCAAACTGAGCCACAAAAGTCTATGTGAGCAAATATTTTGACTAACGTAATGAATTCCAGAAAATAAGTGAATTAATCAACCAAAATAAGTAAATGAAAGAAATATTTGATACACAAAACATACACTTCCTTTTCTATATGAGTTTTGGTGGACACAATTTACTCAGTTTTCACTAAATATTTACCTGAGTTACAAAATAACATTCAAAACAAAACTTTAAAAAGTATGCATGGGAGCCACTGTTAAGAAGCAAGCAAGCAAGCAAGCAAGCAAGCAAGAGAGAGAGAGAGAGAGAGAGAGAGAGAGAGAGAGAGAGAGAGAGAGAGAGAGAGAGAGAGAGAGGTGGGGGGGAGGCAGAATTAAAGGACAGACAGATTAATAAATGGACACTGAAAAAAATATCAAGAGAAAATCAAACAAACATTGAAGGAAGATAAGCAATTAAGCACTGACCCTTACGCTTGAGGGAGCACATCCCAGCTGGCCGGTTCATGTGCCACAGGAGATAGGTCGGGTCGCTCAGAGGACAGCAGCCATAGGGGACCTCAGACTCATCTTCCCGTGCTGTGTAGTCCAGCTGTGTCAACAGCAACACCAGCAAGCGCTCCCCCAGGCATGGTGTCTGTGGGGCAAGAGACACAGAGCAGAGGGAATGGATGAGGGATTGTTGAGGCTCGAGTTAATCAATTTATTTTCACCAGAGGCTGATGGAACTGTGTGTGTGTGTGTGTGTGTGTGTGTGTGTGTGTGTGTGTGTGTGTGTGTGTGTGTGTGTGTGTGTGTGTGTGTTGCTTTGTCTAGGCTACTTAGCATGGGTTTGCCACACTAGCATATAGACAGATCTTGAGATTAAAAACAAGACTCCTCAAAGCACTGCTCAGTATATACACCCACTCACCCTGACCCAGCCAGACTTTGAGCAGGTAATGTTGAGGATTCGCTCCATGGGATGCCAGTCACCCTGCAACCAAATGTACTTATCTGCAGGTAAAGGAAAACACATGAAGGATGAGTGAAGGGAACAATATGCAAGAGTAGCCCACCTAAACTTCTGCTCCATAGGACTCATATTCCTATTCTGTTCACCTTGGTAATGAAAGTTAATAAGAATTTTCACTCCATCCATACAAATCATATCTGGAAGACTTTCAATTTTTCTTCTTCCTACACATCTGTGAAATTAACTGTGTTATTGATTTTAAAGTAGTCACACTGCTTCAGTATTTCTGCAGACAAGTGTTTAAATGAGTGTGACACATCATATTTACCTATCAATGCACTTCTTTTCTTACTAAGCATTACATATATTGTGTGATGTGTACATAATGGTGTTAAGTCTCAATCTACAGAAGAGTCTATCGTGCTTATCTACAACTTGTGTAAGACAGATGACACCACAAAGCATGATGAGGTGAGGAATATTTGAGTGAAGTGTTGTTGGATGAAATATGCTATATTTGCTAATGTTTGACACTCAAATGGAGAAAATGAAGTGTTTATCAACTGACAATATGTAATATAGTCTTAGGTAAGTTCTTTTTTTTGTGTGTGTGGCAAGTCTTGGCAACAATTTATGCTTCATAAAGTTTTCTTGAACAACTAATATATCAAAGAATTTAGAGATAACAAATATAACAATCAGGTTACTAAAAATAATCAATGAATTGTTTAGGAATTACATAAGCAATGCAGAAACACAATCAGGGCAAGAAAGGTGAAAGAAACAGTGCATAGAAAAGTGGAAAGTGAATGGTTGAAGAAACAGTGCATGAAGATGGCAAAGGTCACAGAAGCAATATGTCAGAATACATGAACTGAAACTCACTAGTTACAAGCAAGAAAGCCCACCAAAATAAGCCATTAGCTATGTTAAAAGTTAAAAAAACACTCATTTTTTATTTGTTTTATTTACGTTGCTCTTCTTTATTTTACTGATCATGTGAACATCCCATTACAAAAAAATAAAATACTAATAAAAAATAAACCATTAGGTAAGATATAAGGTACAACAAATATATAATATTTCAAGATGCTCCATCCAGATGGATCAAATCTGTCCAACAACAAAAACAAACAAGTATGATAGAACAAAAGGCAAGGGCTCACTGACTCCTAAAAGCTATAACCATAAGAAACACCTATTCAAATGCCAGGAAAAAAAGGTCACTGCACAACACTGCACAATCATTAGAATATCAAAATACAGTGATGAATTTCTGTTGCCACAATAACAGGAGACAAATTTAAGAAAAGAAGTTTAACTCTAATTCTAAGCAAAAAAAAAAAATAATCAGTTACTTTAACAAGATGACAACATCTAGTACATCAAAAATATATTCTGATAGGAGAAAAATGTAATAAAGTTAATAAAAACCCACATACCTGTACACAAGATAAAATAACAAAGACTGACCTTCATGGCTGTCAGTATACACCAGGATGCCTTTCTCCTCCTCATGAGAAGCATCCTCGTTCTCGGCACTCAGCTCCGGAAAGAGGCACTCACCCGGCACTGCCACAGCCAGGTCCTCCTCGGTAATCTCCTCTGGGGTTTGCCTAAAGCACAACAGTGTGAGGAGAGTGAGTGTCAGGAAGATCACACTGGACTGTATTACACCTGAGGATGCCACAGCTTTCTCTCCAAACCTTGCCCTCAACATAAAGAAAACAACAAGCTGTAATAAATAGTGTCTCCCATATTCAGACACTTCAACATCCAACATCTTCACTGATTTAAAAGAAAAATTCAAGTATAAAAGCAATATGAACTTGCAGCAATTTTTTATAAAGCCTTATAATTTTTACTCTTTTTTTTAGATAACTGCGAGGATGTCAAATTCATGACAAGAGATACTGTTATCATTATTTTTACTATGATCATATTATAATTTTCAGGAAAGGTAGATTAGACCAGGTAGACACACATGCATGCACACAGACGTTCTCTAACACAAAATCAAGAATGTCTCACAAAGGCCCTTGAGGCTGTGTCACAATTATACATTCACAGCCACTCTCCAGTGAGTCCCATCATGCGCAACCACTGTTCCTCGCCTCACAGACATTCCTCTTGCACTCGACAGTCTCTTCACATAGTTCATCCACACTTGAAGGTTTTCCTGTACCCTACACCTCTCACAATGGTTATCCTTCCTACCTTCCATCCTGCACATAATATTACTGTGCAATATGTTACACTAACAATAATGAATACATATTATATAAATTAGAAAAAAAACACTTTTCTATTAAACATCAACCTTCACTATCAAGGAATGTGTGTCCTGGGCGGTCAGGGCAATACTCACTGGGGTCCGGCATGGCTGTGCGTCTCCAGCCAGATGGCAATGTTGGTGATGCTGTCATACACCGCCACATCAGAGGGCACTGTTAGCGTGTCGGAACTCATCCTCACTTATCTGACACTGAAACAAAGGATATCATGACAACCTGGATGACTATACAAGCTTGTAGAGCAAACAGGGCTTCCCTTATGCTTCATCTGGTTCAAGTAACATCATCGTGTAAAAGAAAAGTGTACATCAAACTTTGTGATCTGTTCCAAAATCTAAAGCAATATGATACTTAACCATGGTAGAACCACACTCATGGACAGCGTTGCTTTGACGGGTAACTCTCCTATACCCTACACCTCCTTATTTTAGAGAAAAGTACATAAAAAAAAATATATAGCTACTCACAGAGATACTTTAACAAAACATTTTCTTGTTTTACACAAACAGACAAATACCTACAATAGAAGAAAAGTCAGTGAGGTTCCCTTTAATACGACACCTACTCAGGATTCACATCTGAAACTAGGTGAGAGGAAGGGTGGCAATGTGTGTGTTGGAAAGACCTTCTCCCTCTCCCTAAGTACACGACTTGGAGACCCTTCATGCAGCGTGTGTGAGAGTTTGTGTACATTTACAACTGGACAGATAAGAGCCAAACTGGGGAACACTGAGGTGATTGATAAGATAACATGAAAGTACTCTTAAAACCTGGGAGTCTTAGAAGGGAAAAAATTGCCCTCTAAATACACACTGTACATAGCTACATGAACAACACAGTATCAACACTGTATAGTGATGCATCCCCTTTGATTCACAACACTCCACCATCAACTAAAATACACTCTTCTTAAAAATTGCCCCATAATCTAAAACACACCCACACACAAGCATCAATACCCTGAGCACCAGGTTACCACCACCACCACCAAGAGTTACACACCACCATCACCTCTGCCTTACCTGTCCTGAAACTCTGTGTGGGGACAAAGTATACACACACACACACACACACACACACACACACACAAGCCTGCCTGGTATTGATGGTGAGCTGAGAAGGAGTGAGAGGCTGGGTGGACACAGGTAGCAGGAGAGGCAGGCAGCAGGCAGGCAGACAGGCAGGTGGCTGGTGGCAGGGTTTAGCCTTGGCTAGGTGCACTCAAGTATGACTCCCTGGGTGTGCCTAATCCCTACAAAAAGCATCTGCACCTGTAAGAAACCACTTGGAGGTGCACAAAGCAGCGGTGTTGTACTTAGATAGTCTCAACACACAGCAGTAGCAGGGAGCAGAGGCACAGTACAGCAGAGGGGCCCAGCAGGAGGTAGCAGCAGAGGGCGAGGCAGGCAGCAGGCAGCACACCTTCAAGATGGACTCGCTGGACATGCTCACTGCCTACGTAAGTCCCAGCCACAAAACTGACCACGATAATATCAATATTGTCCAAGCCGAGACACCCGCCGACCGGCCACCCCCGCCCTTCCTCCCCGCCCCGCCCACGCCTCCACCACGCCCACGCCTCGGCTACGTGTCCTACCTGGCGGAGTGCGGCGGCAGCAGCTATTCCGGAGTGTGTGTGGTGGTGGCGGAGTGTAAGGGAGCCCAAGTGTGGTGTTATGCTCCAGTGCACCCGAGTCCCTCCTTCACGCTGCCCCATTATGACCTCCGTTACGCTCCAGGGCGCCGTGTCACCGCTCACTCCCACCACACACTCACCACCACACGCTCGCCACACACTCCAGGGGCGGTCCTAACACTGGTCTGTAATGCTAGGGTGCAAATATCGGAGGATTCCAGTGTGTATTTCCGAGTTCATCATCCCTTGTTGACATCTTAGGGTTCCAGTAATGTCCTTCCATGCATAAACACTACGCGATTGATGACTATTCTGGTGTTTAAATATATAAAACACCACATTTACCTTCATTTATTTTATTCCCATTTCGTTTTTTTATTTCACTTGTACTCTTTTGCACTTACTGAACGGCTTTTGTAGTTTGTTTAAAGACTTAACGCATTACATTTAGAAGTCGAGAAAGAATGTCAAATGAAGATCTCAAACCGCACCGAGACTTTCCCGGCTCTACAATAAACCCAAACAGAAAACCATTTAATTCCCAAACCGCAATAACCTTCACTAATTATCAACGAAAAATCCACATCAAACTTTGCAATTAATCCCGAAGCTTTGGAAGACGCGAGTGAAGAGTAAGAGATAGAGATAGAGAGAAAAAGAGAGAAGGATAGGGGAGGGGGAGGGGCCACGCCGCTCAACGTAGCCAGTGTTGATCATGACGTAGGTGAGAGTACACGTCCGCGTCACAAGCTCCCATAATCTTGTACAGTAAAGTGATATCCGTAGTACCGCGTGCCAAGCTGGTGTGAAAACTGTGCCCGCCCTTCACACAGACGAGGCGTGACCCCCCGGCGGCCGGCGAGTGAGGACACTGTGAGGAGGCGGCTGGGAGGAGAAAGTTATGAGGGAAAGGCGGTGAATGGACAGCAGACAGACAGACAGACACACACACACAGACGGCCGTGGTGTGCGTGTGTGTACGTGTGTGTGTGTGGTGAGTGTGGTGAGGGACAAGAAGTGAGGCTGGAACTACTGCCCAGAAACGTTTGATTTGATCACTCTTACTACTACTACTACTACTACGTTTACAACAGTCAATACTACTACTACTACTATTACTACTACCACTACGATTACTACGATTACTACAGCCAAGACGACAACGAGGGAATAGTGAGGTGAGTACAGTAATAAGTGTGTGTGTGTGTGTGTGTGTGTGTTTTGGTTAGGTGCATATTGTGTGTGCGTGTGTGGATATTGTTATTGTTGTTATTGTTATTGTGGATGTCTTGGGCATAATGTGGTGGAAAATCTCTCTCTCTCTCTCTCTCTCTCTCTCTCTCTCTCTCTCTCTCTCTCTCTCTCTCTCTCTCTCTCTCTCTCTCTCTCACGACCTTGGGACACGTGAGGGAGGAGAGGTAGTGGTGGGTGGTGGGAGGGGCGGAAGGGAAGGAGAGAGAGAGAGAGAGAAAGGGAAGAGGAGGAGGAGGAGGAAAGAAAAAGTTTGAAGGTCATACAGGCCTCTTGAAAATTCCATTCTGCTGACACCCGTTTGACTTGTCTTGTCACCGCCACTACTACTACTACTACTACTACTACTACTACTATTAATTGATAGCGTATTGTTCTATGGTGTATGTTTTGTTGCCTTATAAGGAGTGAATCAGTCAGTCTATCGTTTTCTTCTTATTCTTATTATTATTCATGTTCCTCTTCATATATACTGTTACCATTACACCTTTTACTACTATTCTTACTACTACTACTACTACTACTACTACTACTACTACTACTACTACTACTACTCTACTACTACTACTGCTACTGCTACTACTACTATTACTATTACTACTACTACTACTACTACTACTACTACTACTACTACTACTACTACTTACTCCACTGTACTGTTTCTACACACACACACACACACACACACACACACACACACACACACACACACACACACACACACACTACAGATAATTGACAAACGCACAAAACAGCAAAAAAAAAAAAAAAAGAGAAGAAAGAAAGAAAAAAGAAATCGTGCAAATACCTATACATAAATAACAGATGAATAGACATACGGACAGACAGACAGACATATAGGTCTTTAAAGTTGAACGCTATCGATTTGAACGTGTGTGTGTGTGTGTGTGTGTGTGTGTGTGTGTGTGTGTGTGTAATTGAATAAACTATGGAAGGCGTACATAAATCATGGCCAGTGTTCTTCATTAAGGGTTGTGTTGTGCTTTGTAGTGCATTGATTTTGTTTTGTTGGTTATTTGATGACATTTATGGATTTATTAGTTCGTTTGAGTAGAATTTGTAGTGTCAGTCAGTAAGAGAAGTAGTGTGTGTATATGTTTGTTTGTTTGTTGTTGTTGTTGTTATTGTTATTGTTGATTTTTATGCGGGGAAAATATAGGAAAGAAAAATTGTATCAAGTTTTTTTGTTTTGTTGTTCTTTTTCTTCTTTTCTTCTCTTCTTTTTCTTCTTTTCCTTTTCTTCTGCTTATCATCATCATCATCATCATCATCATCATCATCATCATCATCATCATCATCACCACCACCACCACCACCACCACCACCACCACCACCTCAACTAGCTCATTATGATCATGGTCACAGTTGCCTGGTATTAATGCTTTACTTATTGGTGTACTGTGTGCAGGATTTACTGGAGCTAATGAGCAGTTGGTTACCTAACTATTTTTTCGCGGGTTCACTTTGATAATGGAGTGATTGTTGAAAAAAAAAAAGATATTATGTTTGATCGTCTTAGAGAGAGAGAAATTGAAAACGTTATATTACACCAACGACTTAAGTTTCTTGTCTTTGGATTACGAAACATGCACACACACACACACACACACACACACACACACACACACACACACGTAAAAGATAAGGAGAAGGGCATGACCACACCACACGGCAGTCCTGTCACGGGAGTGAAGAGTGCAGCAGCAGCAGCAGCAGCAGTAGTGACGCGGACTAGGCTAACCTTTGCGAGACACACATACCCGATCCCCCCTCACCTCACCGCCCTCCCCTGGTGTACGTGACGTGTGGCAGCGTGGCGTGGCATGGTGTGGTGTTGTGGAGTGTTGCAACATCCCCTGGCGATAAGAACACGCACCGATGTAATGAGCAGACTAGGGGGGAAAAAAATTATAAGTGAAATCAGGTGTGGATCCGGATTAAATTGGATTTGGTTAGGTTAGATTGAGGTCAAGGTCAGCTAGGTTAGTTTTGTGTTAGGTTAAGATTAGCTGGGTTAGTTTTTAGGTTAGGTTTAAATCAACTTAAGGTTAGCTAGGTTGTTTTTTGTTAGGTTAAGTTAGGTTAAGATTAGTTAGCTTAGGTTTGGTTAGGTTAGGTTAAGATTAGCTAGGTTAGGTTAGGGTAAAGTTAGGGTAAGATTAGCAAGGTTAGTTTTGGGATTAGGTTGGTTTAGGTTAGGTTAAGATTACACTTAATTGGATTAGGTTAAGTCTTGTTCATTACCATCATTGCTATTGTGCTCCTTTTCTCTTTGACGTATAGGAACTTAAGAAAAACCATAAGAAATTAAGGGAACCTGCAAAAGCCTGCAGACCTACACGTTTCAGTCCCTGTAATGAAATATATCTACTTATTTACACCGATCATTCCCATCCATATATCTGTCTAACCTTTTAAGGCTCCCTGTTGACTTAGCACTGACAACGTGATAGCCTGATTACTGAGTCCGTGCTGTTTTGTGAGGGTATCGTTTTATAATATGTAAGTTACGTTAATCTTGGTCATCTACCTAACTTATGTCATAACTAATTTGATTTATTCCACTGCTATATTTGGTGTGGACAGTGGAGGTGGTGTAATAGGAAAAAGTGTTGTAAAGAAAGGTCCCGTAAAGTCACATGATGTAATACAAGCAAGGCTAAGTTATCCTTACTTAATGAATGAAACTAATATAGATAAGGCTTAGTCCAGTTTCATTTGGTGCGGGCTGGGTAAGGTAAGGTGAGGTAAGGTTAAAACTAGTTAGGTTTGGTTAGGAAATTAAGTCATGTAACGTAATTTTTATAGTCTTGGTCAACACTGTATCCGCTCAAGTGTTGCTAGTTTTAAGTGTGTTTTGTGCTTTGAGTTTTACAATGTTTTACTGTTGAATTACGTTATCAGGGTGTGTGTGTGTGTGTGTGTGTGTGTGTGTGTGTGTGTGTGTGTTAGATTGAATCTGTAGAGATAGCATTTAAAAGAAAAATCATGGCAAAGTGTTATAAATTTATCTCCCTTCCCAGAAAAAAACACGATGTAAAAAATAGTAAACAGATAAAAATAGAAATAAAGCAGAAAATAAAAACACTACCATTTACTACCTACAGAAAATTAAAAGAAGTAAAATAAGAAAAAATCAATATAAATGAGATCAAGAAAGGAACGTGTGTGTGTGTGTGTGTGTGTGTGTGTGTAACTTTAGGGGGCGGTGAGATCATCCTTAGCTCAGAAACAACCATGGCGGAAACACTGCTGCGTGACTCCTCGCATAGGAACATACGAACACCCACCCACTCACCCACCATTCACCTCCACCACCACCACCACTACCGCTGTTTCCTGGCGTGGTGGTGGTGGTGGTGATGGTGATGGTGATGGTGATGGTGTGGTGGTACCGTTAGGGCGGGATTCTGGAAGCCTTTGTGTGTGTGTGTGTGTGGGAAAAATTGGTGTTTTACGTATGATTGTAAGAATTTATTGTGTTTATCCTTTTAAGTATTTGTGAGAAACTGGTGTTGTGTTTTCAGTGAGCCATTTTTACCCAGCCTTTTTATTTTATTTATTTATTTATTTTTTAGGCCGGAAACTCTTACATTTAATAATAACAACAACAACAACAGCATATAGGTATCAAAATCATGACAACTACAACATTCTAATGACTAATTCTCGTTTTATTTTATTTATTTATTTATTTAGGTATTTATTTGTTTATGTGTCTGTGTGTTGTATAGCGAAGGACAACTATTAATATCATCAGGACAAAAGGAGGGTAGTTGTTGTAGTCTTTAGTGATTGCTACTGCTAGATTTGGTGTATTTTGCGTGTGGGATTAGGTAAAAATAATGTATCGAGGGAAAACACATCATGGCTAACTGTGGTGTTGTTTTGGTATATTTTGCGTGTGGTATTAGGTAAAAATAATATATCGAGGGAAAACACATCATGGCTAACTATGGTGTTGTTGTTCTGGTATATTTTGCGTGTGGTATTAGGCAAAAATAATGTATCGAGGGAAAACACATCATGGCTAACTATGGTGTTGTTTTGGTATATTTTGCGTGTGGTATTAGGCAAAAATAATGTATCGAGGGAAAACACATCATGGCTAACTGTGGTGTAGTCGTTCTGGTGTATTTTGCGTGTGGTATTAAGCAAAAGTAATGTTAGGAGGCAAAACACATCATGCTAACTGTGGTGTAGTCGTTGTGGTATATTTTCTGTGTGGTATTAGGCAAAAGTAATGTATTGAGGCAAAACACATCATGCAAACTGTGGTGTAAACGCTCTGTACGTCACTTTAGTATAGATTCATGTGCGTTTCTGTGAATTTTAAGTTTTTTTCCCGCCAATATAATAATGCAAGAAAACTATTTAGGCAAAGTGATGATAGTATTATTTTTTTAAGATTTTTATTTATTTAATTTTGTTCTATTTTTTTTTTTTCTTTTTCGATTAATAGAAATGCCTCTGTTATAGTTGGGTCTCTCCAGATGAATCAAGAGTACTAAGTCGATAAATGTATGAGAAATAATAATATATAAATCATGGTGTTTACATTATACTACAGTAGCCTTCCATGTACGTACGGTAGTTGCTAGAAAATAAATAAATATATAAATAGATACATAAATAAATGAAATGAAAATTAACTTAACCCCTTGAGTACCATGACGCGTTTCCATATCCATTCTGCTTACTATTTGGTGATTATATACAGCTTCACAAACTCCTGTAGGGATTCAAATAGTGAAGACTGTGGCCATTAATCTCCTAACCTCCCTAGACCCTTCCTGATGTCAATAAAATGGTTTAGTCACACACAAACAAATATCCAGGTAAAAATGTCGTAGCTTCAGAAATGTGTATGGGGGATTAAAATAGTGAAGAGTGTGTCCATTAACCTTTTGACCTTCATATACCCTTCCTAATGTCAATGAAATGGTCTTATCGTACAGTAGTTAAATCTCAAGATAAAATTATGTCCCAGTATTGAAGGAGTTAGGTACAACTTGAGCGAAAACTTGGCGAATCAAAGGGCGACTAATCATAATTCCTCCTTTGTGGTAATAGAAATGATAAACAAATTGATGGAATAATAAAAAAAAAAGAACAAAAGTAACAAGGGAATATCAGACCAAAATTACAACAAAACTATCACGATCGTTAACAGTAATAATGACAAATAATAAATGAGTAAAGAAAAGAATATGAGAACAAAATTATAACAACAATAATAAAAGCAAAACTATGATGATTATTAACAACAACAGTAATGGTAATAGAAATAATAACAACAACAGTAGTTATGAAAATAATAACAACCACAGCATGTTACAGAACTTTCAACAACAATAATAATAATAATAATAATAATAATAATAATAATGATAATGATAATAATAATAGCAATAATAATAATAATAATAACTAATGATATGAGTAATTTTGATAATATTAATAAGTAAATAAATAAACAGATATAATAATAAAAAATAAACTAAAGAATATCGGAAAATTACAACAACAACAACAACAACAACAACAACAACACACTTTACTCATACCTGCTTTACTGTAACCAAACACTCGTCAAGTCCTGAAAGTTAACCCTATGTTCTGAGCAGCAAGGCAAGGCAAGGCAAGGCAAGGCAAGGCAAGACAAGGCAAGGGAATAATACAAGATGTGAATTCCTATACGAGCAATGTGGCCGTGTGTGCGACTGGCGAGTAATTACGGGTGTTGGTGGGAGAGAGGGTAGCTGTGTAGGGGGCAAACACTCGTTAATCCTCAGTGGTGTAATTCGGTCTTCTGTGTGAGGTAATGGAAGGCAAACACACACACACACACACACACACACACACACACACACACACACACACACACACACACACAGAGAGAGAGAGAGAGAGAGAGAGAGAGAGAGAGAGAGAAGGGAGAAGGGTTTAGCTGTCTTAATCTTTATTTATTACCGTTGACAGATAATGATGATAATGATGATAGCAATAATGATAATAATAATAATAATAATAATAATAATAATAATAATAATAATAATGACGATGATAAGAAGAAAAGAGATCTTAATCTGTCTTTATCTGTACCGTTGATAGATAGAAACGATAATAATGATCATTATAATAATATTAGTAATGATAATAGTACATAGATAATGATAATAATAATAATAATAATAATAATAAGAAGAAGAAGAAGAAGAAGAAAAAAAAAGAAATTATGAAACAAGAGAGAGAGAGAGAGAGAGAGAGAGAGAGAGAGAGAGAGAGAATGATTTTGATGAATTAAATTTTTTTTCCAGCGTCGTAAGTAAAAATAGGAAAATTTAACTTTTTTTCCTTCCTCAATTTTTTTCTTTTTTCTTTTCCTTCCTTCCTTCCTTATTTTTTTCCTTCTTTCCTTTCTTTCTTTTTATCTTGCTATCCTTCCTTATTTTTCCCCTTCCTCCCTTCCTTCCTTTATTCAACCAAACACACACACACACACACACACACACACACACACACACACACACACACACACACACACACACACACACACACACACACACTCCCCTCCCCTCCCCTTTCTCTCTCTTATACAATCCTACCCACTCTGCCATCTCCCTCCTCCTCCTCCTCCTCCTCCTGTTCCATCCACATTTAGATCCATCATTCCGCTGGCCCACATTCTGCTCACCCCTTTACATAACCACTATCAACACCACTTTCTGGCCTCGTGTTTAGATTCCCTTTGCTCTCAACGCGACTGTTTTGCAAAGGCCACAGACACGACTAGGTGGGTTCTGAAGAGTGTTTCCCCTGTTAGTAATGTTGAAATCTTGCCAGTTTGTCATTAATACCATATAAAAAGCATGTTTGAAATTTGTTTAGCTCTCTTGCCTCGTGTTTATATTCCCTTTGCTCTCAACGCAAAGGCCACAGACATAGGCGGGTTCTGAAGAGTGTTTCCCCTGTTAGTAACGTTGAAATCTTGTCATTCTGTCACTAAAACCATAAAAAAGCGTGCTGGAAATCTATTTAGCTTTCTGGTTCTGTGTTTAGATTTGCTTTGCTCTTCACCACGACTGTTTGCACGGGCCACAGATGCGACTAGCCGGGTTATTAAAATCTTTATAATCTGTCACTTAAACCATAAAAAAGCCTGCTTGTAACTAATCTGTTTTAACTTTCTGCCATCGTGTTTACATTCCCTTTACTCTCTCACTGTTTTTTAAAGGCCATAGATACAATCTTGATAATCTGTCACCAAAACCGTAAAAGAAAAAGAAAAACATATTATAAATCATTTGAACTTGAGTAAAAGGCTTTTGAATGTAATGTGTTTCTTTATATTAAGGAGTGAAATGCGAGTTAAGACGACTGGGAATGTCAGGAGAGTAAGGAAATTGTGATACGAAGGATTAGGCTTAACTTGTCACAGTGTCGTGATGTGAGAGTGTAATCCTTCTGCTGTGATAGATGAAGATGCTGTGTGCTGGGATCTGAGAGGAGGTGGTGTGGTGATGGCCGTTGTCTTGTACGAATATTAAAGGTGATGTTATTTGAGAGGTGATATTGCCTTATAACACTAAGATAAAAGGGTTGCAGTGGATACAATGTCTTTTTAAACTAGTCTGAAAGAGTTAAACGCCAAGTAACATTGATTTGAAGAGTGACGTGGTAAACATTGGCTTGTAACAATAAAATAAAAAAAAGTTGCAATAGGTTAACTGTCTTTTTGAATTAGTATAAGAGCTAATTGCCTTGTGAACACTAATACTGAAGGATTAATACCTGGTAACACTGATTTCAAGGGTAACATTGTGAGTATTACCTCAATACACTAAAATAAAGAAAAAAAATAAAAGCCGTTACTGTGGGTAGAATATTTTTCTAACTACTAGTATGAAATAGTTAAATGCCTTGTGAACACCTGGTAACACTGATTTGAAGGGTGACGTGATAAATATTGCCTTAAAACACTAAAATAAGAAAAAATAAAAAGATTGCAATGGATAGAACGTCTCTTAAAATTAATATAAAAGACCTAATTGCCTTGTGAACACTAATACTGAAGGATTAGTACCTGGTAACTGATTTGATGGGTGACGTGGTGAATATTGCCTTGTGACACTAATGAAAGGGTTGCAATGTGTAGAGTGTCTTTTGAACCAGCATGAAAGGGTTAAGCGCCTGGTAACATTGATACTAATAGGATTAGTGTGGAATGAACTGCCTTGTGGGGTGATATGGAAGGGTCACGTGGGAAGTAATAGTAAATGTTGTACAGTTAGGTTTGCTTAAGTTATGCAAGAAAGAAATGATAAATGATCAATAACTAAAACAATGAAACCATTTATTAAAAAAAAACATTAAAAACAATATATTAAAAACAACACACTAAAAAAACATTAAAAAAACACATTGAAAAACACATAAAAAAAACAAATAAATAAATAAATAATGTAAAAATATCCAAATCAGTTAATAAATCAAAATGAAATAAATGGCAAGAAATAAACGAATCACCTTCTTTAAATGAAATACAATAGATTAATCAAATATAATGCGTTTATTTTTATCTGTCATTTCTGTTACGTATTATTACTGTCAAAAAGGCTTAATACTGTTAGCTTTGGTGTTTGTGCGTGTGTGTGTGTGTGTGTGTGTGTGTGTGTGTGTGTGTGTGTGTGTGTGTGTGTGTGTGTGTGTGTGTGAGTCAAGGCCGCTTAACCCAGTGTTGAGTCAAATGACCTTGATTCAAGCGGGGGAATTCACACTGTTTGGCACGCGCGCATTGTCAGAGAGAGAGAGAGAGAGAGAGAGAGAGAGAGAGACAGACAGACAGACAGACAGACAGAGAGACAGAGAGACAGACAGAGAGAGAGACAGAGAGACAGACAGACAGACAGATAGAAAGAGACACATGCAGTTTTTTTTTTTTTTTTTTTTTTTTTTTTCAAATATCACGGTTTCTTCACCGTATCGCAGACTTGGTTAGGTTAGGTCTTTTGCTTCCCAGATAGCTTGGCCAATATTAGTAGCATACCTAACTGCCGTGAGGAGAGGGGCGCTGACAACACACCCGGAGGAAGAGATGTGGAGGGAAGGACAAAGGAGGGACGGGAGTGGTACTAGAAAGAAAAAAAAAGAATAAATTGAGAGAGAGAGAGAGAGAGAGAGAGAGAGAGAGAGAGAGAGAGAGAGACGAACCCTGACTGAACCTTACCTATCATAACATAACATACTGCCGTCAGGAGAGCGTAGAGAACATAGCTGCAGGAGATATGGAGGGAAGGATAAGGGAGGGACGGGAGAGAGAGAGAGAGAGAGAGAGAGAGAGAGAGAGAGAGAGAGAGAGAGAGAGAGAGAGAGATCCTACCCAAACCTAACGTAACCTAATCTAACCTAACCTAACCTAACCTAAACCATACTTAAAAAAAAAAAATCTTGAGAGAGAGAGAGAGAGAGAGAGAGAGAGAGAGAGAGAGAGAGAGAGAGAGAGACGAACCCTAACCCTAACCTCACCTAACTTTAATCCATACTGTACTGAAACCCGCTCCCAACTACAGTATTTTAAGCCAGAGAGGGAGCTAGTGTGTTTGCTGCCATCACTGCCGCCAAGAACGCAGCCAAAAGCCATGTAGCAGCGTGAAGAATATGGGAGTTAGTAGGTCAGCTGCCGAGTAGTAATGAAGAAAACACACATAAGAAACAGTAGATAGCAGAATGAAGCGAAATGAAGTTAGAGATGGTAAATTCTTTCGTTATTTAAGTATAATAGCAAGAGCCAATACAAAATAGATAGCTTATCGAAAAGTAACGATTAAATGAAGAAAACACACATAAGAAACAGTAGATAGCAGAATGAACAGGTGAATGATAACTGAACATATCGAAGTGAAGTTAGAAATCGTATATAAGTCCCTTCGTTATTTTAATCGTAATAGTAAGAATGAATACAAAAAAAGGACACAAAACAGTAAATAGCAAATGAACAGATGAAAGATGGTAAAATTAAGTGAAGTGAAGTTAGAAATGGTACATCCTTGGTTATTTTAGCATAATAATGAGAATGAATACAAAATGAATAGGTAGTCGAAAAGTAACGGGGGAAAAAAAAAAACACTCACAAAAGACAATAAGTAGCAGATGAACAGTGAATGGTGATAGAAAAAAGTGAAGTAAAGTTAGAAATAGTAAATCCTTCGTTACTTTAGCATAATAGTAAGAATGAATACAAAAAAGTAACGAAAAAAAAAACACACATAAAAATAGCAGTAAATAGCAAGTGAACAAGTGAATAGTAATAGAACAAAGTGCAGTAAAGTTAGAAATAGTAAATCCTTCGTTACTTTAGCATAATAGTAAGAATAAATATGAAATAGATAGGCAATGCAAAAGTAACCAAGAAAACAAAAACAAAAAACATTAAATAGCAAATGAACAGATGAATTATAATAGAACAAAGTGAAGTGAGGTTAGAAATTGCAAATCTTTAGTAAGAGTCAATACTAAATTAATGGGTAATAGTAAACATCGTAATTACAATAGTGAGACAGAGTAGTGAATGCTGATAATAGAACAAAAGGAAGGTTGAAAATAGTAAATCCTTTCGTTATATATATTTTAATCATAATAGTAAGAATCAATACAAAAAAAAATAATAGTAGACATCGTAATTATAGTAGTGAGGCAGAGTAGTAAATATTGACCATAGAACAAAACGAAGGTTGGAAATACTAAATCCTTTCGTTATATATATTTTAATCATAATAGTAAGAATCAATACAAAAAAAAAAAGTAGATAACAGCAGACCTCGTAATATGATAGTGAGGCAGAGAAGTAAATATTAATAACAGAACAAAGGTAAGTAAGATTAGAAACAGTAGATCCTTCATTATTTTAATTATGGTAATAAGAATCAATGCAAAATAAATAGGTAATAGTTGATAGGCCTATAGTATATGTAATGGTGAAGATGGTAGGACAGAATAATAAATAATGATAATAAAACAAAGGGAAGGTTTGAAAATAGTAAATCCACTGTTATATATTTTTGATCACAGTAATAAGAATCAATGGAATATAAATAGGAAGATGATATTAGACCTAGTGATTTTAATAGTTAAGAAAGTGAGGCTGAGCAGTAAATAATGATAAATAAAACAAAGGGAAGGTTTGAAAATAGTAAATCCACTGTTATATATTTTTGATCACAGTAATAATAATCAATAGAAAATAAATAGGAAGATGATATTAGACCTAGTGATTTTAATAGTTAAGAAAGTGAGGCTGAGCAGTAAATAATGATAAATAGAACAAAGGGAAGGTTTAAAATAGTAAATCCACTGTTATATATTTTTGATCACAGTAATAAGAATCAATAGAAAATAAATAGGAAGATGATATTAGACCTAGTGATTTTAATAGTCCTGAGCAGTAAATAATGATAAATAAAACAAAGGGAAGGTTTGAAAATAGTAAATCCACTGTTATATATTTTTGATCACAGTAATAAGGATCAATGGAATATAAATAGGAAGATGATATTAGACCTAGTGATTTTAATAGT